>NC_081559.1:177952543-178018735 GCF_022355385.1 Mustela nigripes | reverse complement strand
AAATTGTTTTCCACCTCCTCACTTTAAATCTGGAGATGTCTTTGGGTATAAAATGAGTTTCTTGTAGGCAGCATATTGATGGTTTTGTTTTTTTACCCATTCTGATACCTTGTGTGTTTTGATTGGGGCTTTTAGCCCATTAACATTCAGGGTAACTATTGAGAGATATGAATTTAGTGCCATTGTATTGCCTGTAAGGTGACTGTTACTGTATATTGTCTCTGTTCCTTTCTGATCTACTACTTTTAGGGTCTCTCTTTGCTTAGAGGACCCCTTTCAGTATTTTCTGTAGAGCTGATTTGGTGTTTGCAAATTCTTTCAGTTTTTGTTTGTCCTGGAAACTTTTTATCTCTCCTTCTATTTTCAGTGATAGCCTAGCTGGATATAGTATTCTTGACTGCATGTTTTTCTCATTTTGTGCTCTGAATATATCATGCCAGTTCTTTCTGGCCTGCCAGGTCTCTGTGGATAAGTTGGCTGCCAATCTAATGCTTTTACCTTTGTATGTTAGATACTTCTTTTCCTGGGCTGCTTTTAGGATTTTCTCTCTGTTGCTTAAGACTTTTAAATTTTACTATTAGGTGACAGGGTGTGGACCTATTCTTACGGATTTTGAGGGGGGTTCTCTGCACCTCCTGGATTTTGATGCTTGTTCCCTTTGCTGTATTAGGGAAATTCTCTACAATAATTCTCTCTAATATACCTTCTGCTCTCCTCTCTCTTTCTTCTTCTTTTGGAATCCCAATTATTCTAATGTTGTTTCATCTTATGGTGTCACTTATCTCTCGAATTTTCCCCTCGTGGTACGGTATTTGTCTTTTTTGCTCAGCTTCTTTATTCTCTGTCATTTGGTCTTCTATATCACTAATTCTTTCTTCTGCCTCATTTATCCTAGCAGTAAGAGCCTCCATTTTTTATTACACCTCATTAATAGCTTTTTTTATTTCAACTTGGTTAGATTTTAGTTCTTTTATTTCTCCAGAAAGGGTTTTTATCTCTCCAGAGAGCGTTTCTCTAATATCTTCCAAGCCTTTTTCAAGCCCAGCTAGAACCTTGAGAATCGTCATTCTGAACTCTAGAACTGCCTTATTACCATTGTCTGTATTGATTAGGTCCCTAGCCTTTGGTATTGCCTCCTGTTCTTTTTCTTTTGTGTGTGTGTGGTGAGTTTTTCCGCCTTGTCATTTTGTCCAGATAAGAATATATGAAGGAGCAAATAAAATACTAAAAGGGTGGCAAAGACCCCAGGAAAATGTGCTTTAGCCAAATCAGAAGAGACCCCAAATCATGGTTGGGGAGAAAGGGAATAAAAAGAAGTTCAGAAAGAAAAGAAAAAGAAAAGAAAGAAAGAAAGCAAATTTTAAAAATATATAAAAAAGAAAAAAATATATATATTAGACTGGTGACTAGAACAGGGTCACCCACTTAATTTTGGGATTATTTTGGTCTCTTAGAAGAAACTACCTCCCAAAATGTTAAAGAATGAAAAACATATGTAAGGGTAAACACAATGAAGGGATGGAATATGCCTATAAGGATGAAAAAAAAATTTTTTTTATTTTTAATTTCTAAAAAGGGAGTTGATTAAGTTGGTTGGGAGACTAAAGAAAAAGAAAGTGGAGAGATTTTGCTCAGGTTGGAGACTAGATCAAGCCTTGAGCTAGATTTAGGGCATATTTTGATCTATTAGAAGAAGTTCTACCCCAAATTTTTTAGAAGAAAAAACCCTATATATATACAAAAAATAAAAAGTTAGATACAATGAAGGATAAAATATGACTATAATAATGAAGTTTCAAACGATTATTATTTTTTTTTAATGAAAGGTATTGTTAAGATAAACTAGTTTAAAAACATTAAAAGAGGAAAGGGTAAAAGTTAAAAAAAATTTAGAAGAAGAAAAAACTGCAAGACTAAGGAATCATGGGGAGAAAGCCATGAATTCCATGCTTTGCTTTCTCCTCCTCTGTAATTCTGCTGTTCTCCTTGGTACGTGAACTTGGTCTTGACTGGATTTCTTGTTGATCTTCTGGGGGAGGGGCCTGGTGTAGTGATTCTCAAGTGTCTTTGCCCCAGGCGGAATTGCACTGCCCTTACCCAGGCTAAGTAATCTGCTCGGGTTCAGTTTTGGGAGCTTTTGTCCCCTGAGCACTTTCCATAGAGTTCCGGAGGGCGGAGATGAAAATGGCGGCCTCCCGGTCTCCAGCCCAGAGGAGCCGAGAGCTCAGGGCCCCACTCCTCTGTGCGCCCTCAGAGACAAGTGCTCAATCACTCCCATGTCCCTGGCCTCTGGCTGTGCTCTGAGCTCACCAAGCCTGCGACCGGTTCAAGGTAACCCTGAGCTGAGAGCTCACTCCTTGGCTCTGTTTCTGTAGCCGGCTTCCCCGTTCTAATACCTGCAAGCTCTGTGACACTCAGACACCCCCGATCCTTCTGTGACCCCGCCAGACCTGGGGCCATGCTGACCCCGCGTGGGCTTCACCCCAGTTTAGCCTCTGGAGTGAGGTCCCTCAGCGGAACAGACTTTTAAAAGTCTTGATGTTGTGCTCCGTTGCTCCGCCGCTTGCTGGGAGCTGGCCCTCCCACTGCAGTCTATCTTCCCATGGCTTTGGATTCACTTCTCCACCATTCCTACCTTTCAGAAAGTGGTCGATTTTCTGTTTCTAGAATTGTTGCTGTTCTTCTCTTTGGTCTCCTGTTGGATTTGTAGGTGTTTGCCATGGATTGATAAGCTACCTAGCTGATCTCCTGCTACCTGATGTAGTCTGATCTCCTGCTACCTGATGTAGTCTCAGCCTGCTACTTCTCTGCCATCTTGACTCCTCCTCCTGGATTTGTGGTTTTTTTTTAATTCATTCAACAATTCTACCAGTAGCTTTAAGGGTTCCCCCCCAAGCTTTTTTTTTTTTTTTTTTTTTTTTGTAGTTGACTTAACTTCAAAATAAAATACCAGATCTATTTTCTTTTTAATAATGTAATCATAATTTTAAACTTTGAAGCAATGCCTCCCATAACACTGCTTTCTCTTTTTGCCTGCCTAGAGATATTTGCATGCATTTCTCAAACATCATAATCTTTCCTTTTGAAAATAGTACCGGAGGGCGCCTGGGTGGCTCAGTGGGTTAAGCCATTGCCTTCGGCTCAGGTCATGATCTCAGGGTCCTGGGATCGAGTCCCCAGATCGGGCTCTCTGCTCAGCAGGGAGCCTGCTTCCTCCTCTCTCTCTCTCTGTCTGCCTCTCTGCCTACTTGTGATCTCTCTCTGTCAAATAAATAAATAAAATCTTAAAAAATAAAAAAGAAAAGAAAATAGTACCGGAGATAGTATTGGGTTGATAGACTATAATGTACCTTATTTTTCTGTGTTGGTAGGTGTTTAGGCCTAGTTTCAAGTATTTTTTTTATTATAGGTAATTCTGCACTGAATATCTTCATACAGAAGCTTTTGTTTCTTTATATTCTTTGGGTAAATTTCCCAAAATATGTTATTGGTGAAAAGATTAGTTTTAACTGTATTGTGAGTTACTTACCTAAGGAAGATTTTCACAGTTGTAGATATATTGGGCCGAATATTTATGAAGAGTAAATACCTAGTTTATGTTATCATTTTATAACTTTTAGGGATAAAATGTTGTTGTAACTTGCATGTAAGGTATGAAATACAGTAATCAAACAAAAACCTGAAACGTACTCAACATTCTAACCTTTGTCTTGGGCTCCATGCCAGGGTCATTCCCTCTGTGCCTCTTTCTGGTTCTGTTCACCTGCTTTTGCACTAGAAGTAAAAACTATCTTCAGTTTCCTTTTTTACTTTTTCTTAATCGTTCTGTTGCTTTTCTTTATAGTATGCCACATAAATACAGGATTTCCTTGCACTTGTTTTTTTAATTTTATGAAAATGGTATGATAACCAGTGTGGCTTAACTTTTCTCAGTGAACATTATGCTTCTAAAGTCATCCATGTTGATATGTAAGATGGAATTTATTAATTTTCATTTATTTATCCTTTATCATTTTTGTATGCATAGTACTGTTTTGTTACCACTGTAATAACTTAAAAGGTACTTGTTAATTAATTGTAAATGATAAATCAAGTTTAGTTTACTTTTTTTTTTTTTAAATAATCTCTAGGCCCAATGTGGGCTTGAACTCAGTGATACTAAGATCAAGAGTCATATTATGCTTTATTGACTGAGCCAGCCAGACACCCTCAAGTTTACTTTATAATTCATTTTTTATTGGAAATATGAGTATTTTTTATTTTTTTTTCTGGGTACTGTTCCTGTTTTCTTTTTATTGAAAAAAAGGGAGTATTTATTTATATTCCATACTGATTATCTTTTTATGACCTTTACGTTTAAATGATATTTTTTTCTTTTTTCTTCTTGTTTTTCTTTCTTGCTATATTTGTGCAAAGGCCTCCTTACCTACCTTGGTCTGCTTTTTATTAAATTTTAGTTTTGAGACAAAAATTATTTTTCACTATTTAGGGATCTGAGATAAGCTAGTAGAATTTGAGAACTGACATCAGGTAGAAGAATATGAGCCTGAGATACATTTGAAAACTGAAAGGTCATGAATTCTTAATCTTTTCTGATTTAAGAGATCTTAACAACTATTTATCTGTTCAATCCATTTTATAGATAAGTAAACTCAAGAGAGAAGTATAAGGTCACTTGCCCTAAATGATGTACTCAGGTATCAGCTGAGGTCTAGACTCATAGCCAGCTCAGATCTAGACTGACCTTAGAACTTTTCCAAGTGACAAATAAAGGACTTGAGACATGATGACATAATGTCTTACCTGGATTATCTAATTTGTTGATAATTTGGAATCAGAGCCAAGGTTTCCTGATAGCTCCTCCAGTGCTGTCCACATCATGCCATTAAAACATTTCCTGTTTGAAATGTCTTCTGTAACCCCTAGATTACTTTTACCTTTTTCTTGAGTAAATATTACAATAGAATTTATCAGCAAATTTTCAGGGGAGCAAAGAAACTTGACTATATGCAAAATTCCACACACATAATATAAAATACGGTTTCCACCTCAAATATAGAATCCACTTTATGTACTTAGCAGGCCAGTCACACTTCACTGTCTTTCCTGAGTATGTGTTGTTCTTAGACTTAAGCATATAGGAATCATGACAAAGGATTAAAATCAAATGGGATCTTTAGTAGTTAGGAGTATTCTTTTTATTATTAGAATTCTACTATTGAACTGCTTCTGGTTTTAAGGATAACCGATAAAAGCAGGTCAAGCTTTTTTCTTCTTTTAGTAAACCAAGAAATAAATACCTCTTTTCCCTCTTCCTTGGCATTCTAGGGCTCTCTAAATACCGGCCAGCCAGCTCCCGATCTGCTTTAATACCCCAACACTCACCAGGCTGCGATGGCACACCCACCACAAAACCCCAGTGGAGTATGGAACTTGCACGGAAGGGAACAGGTGAAATTATTATTACTATTATTATTTTGCTCAAGAACAAAGCTACAAACTTTACAGAGTTTATCAACTTAAAAAAATACATGAAAAATACAGACTTTGTTTTATCTAACATAAAGAATATTTGATTTATTTAGTTTTAAGTAGGCTCTGGACCCAGCTTGGAGCCCAGCATGGAACTTGAACTCACGACCCTGAGATCAAGACCTAAGCTGAGTTGGACATTTAACCAACTGAGCTACCCAGGTGCCCCTAAGAATATTTTAGACTAGACTTTTTACTTTTTGAAAATAGTGCATTCCTATTATATAAAACTTGGAAGTGAGAAAAGAGTTGAAAGGAGAAAAAAAAAATCATCCCTCATTATACCATTTAAAAATACCCATTATTGCTCTTTTTTTGCAATGATTTTTCTTAGAGTATTATAACATTAAAAATGCCAGCGTCAGTAGACACCATCAGATCTGCACCTTTCACATTCTTTTGAAAAATGGGAAAGTCACCCACTTATTTCTCCTTTCCTCTCCCCCTGAAAATTTTATAATTGTTCATCCGTAGTCAGTCCTGAAGACTAGATGCCATACTATGAAACTAGGATGTTCTATCTTTTCAGTTATTAAATATTAATTGGGTTTAAGTTTATGAAAAATATTCCAGTTCAGATGTGTTTTTTACCTGTTCTGTTTTACATTGTCTTCCGCTACTATGTTTTTAGTTGCTTACTAAAAAAAAAAAAAGATTGTAATCTAGATAACGAGTAAGCATTCAGTGCTGTTGAGCAAAGATTCAGTCCTCAAGTTTTGGAAGAACAGGGAGTGAAAAACAGGATACATGAGCAAAATTATTTTTAAAGAATAGTTTTTCCAAAAGTCATCAGTCAGATTTTAAGATGCTAACAGATGGATTTTGCTTACATAAACCATATTTTTATGATACAAACAAAAGAGTAACTGTTTATTGATTTGAGGAGCTGAAGGTCAACTTTGATTAAATCAAACCAAAGCAACATCTCAGAATATTCTGGTATTGAGAGCCCAGACTGTTGCTTTCTTATATCTCTCTGTGTGCTGCTCTATACATTTACTCATATTGATTCATACAGAATTTATTTCAGAAGGAAATCAGCTGGAGACCTTATCACTTCGTTTGATAAGTGAATTTTGACATTTCTTGGCCTTGGCAATTTTGTATTCTCTTGGTTTTATTTTTGATTTTGGTTAATTTTGCTTTATTACCATTATACTTATTAAAATTTTACTAAACATGAAAACTTTCCCACATTTTTAATTACATTAGCACTCAGGGTGTTTCAGACCTCTTGCTATAGTTTGAGAGTAATGTTTCTGCCTGTTGCATGAATTCCTATTCCAGAGAAGAATCTGAGTATGCTTGGTTTTTCTTTGTGATGTGGCACTCTCACTAACACCTTTTTGTGCCAACTGATGTGCCGTTGTATCATAGTGTCATATCGCTTTAAAAAACCCATCTTTACTGTTTTGTGGAATCTTACTTTACTAGGTCTTGTAGTTCTCATGACATTGTGTGGGAAGATTAGGAAGAGGATACGTAGGGCTAATGCTGGGAAATAGGAATGTTAACTTTGGTTGCTAGGACCCTTTTATGACATGAGGCAACACATATACCAGTATATTATTTAGACTGATCTATAAAACCTTAATTGTGAATATATTTTTAAAGTGCTTTTGTAATTTTCTTTAAATATGTTTAGGCTATTTGGTACCCTGTGGCCAGTGAGCAAGTCTTAAAGTTCAATAGTGATATTATGAGAATTTAGAAAACCTTCATTTTACAAATGGTTCCTGAAGATTATCTGTACATGTATTTATTTTGGAATTTTAAGTGTGGTTTTCCCATAGACACATTGTTACATTTGATAGGTAACTCCCAAACTAGCCTACAAAGTTAAAATCTCTTTTAAGGTACACCATACATGAAGAATAAAAGTCAGACTTAGCCACTGTGTGTAACAATGTTTTTGATAGAAGGGGCACTTAGAGCTCCATCTTTTGGGATGTTAGAAGCACAACTTCAGCCCAGCTCAAAATTGGCAGTAAAACAGGAACTTCCTCTCTTCCTGCCTCCCAGAAGGAGCCAGGGTCCCTTGTGGTGGTAGCTAGTCTGGCCTGGGGTTGTGAGTGGAGGGCTGAGAAGAGGAGGTGTAGAACCAGTTTAAGTAAGGGAAGCAGTGACCTCTCTTCGTTCTCTAAGGGATTCTAGATTAGAGTTCACAAATGACCCTTATTTGGAACCTTCCTCAGCACATCCAACTGAGGGACCTTTTCTTTTTTTTTTTAAATTAAGATTTTATTTGTTTATTTGACAGGGAAAGAGAGAACATAAGCAGGAGGAGTGGGAGAGGGAGAAGCAGGCCTCCCTCAGAGCAGGGAGCCTGACTCGGGCCTGATCCCAGGACCCTGGGACCATGACCCAACCTGAAGGCAGACGCCTAATGACTGAGCCACCCAGATGCCCCCAACTGAGGCATCTTTTACTTGGTCTATAGAAGTCTTGGAAAAATTTTTGAAGTAGTTTACTAAAAAGAGATTACACATAAAAATGTCGATTTCTAGCTTCTATCAGAAAAGGGTTAACTGAGAGGTCCTCTTAAGCTGGCATGTGCCTTCCATTTTGTGTTGTGCTTGGAATAGTGCTTACTCATTTATGCTGTCTCCTTCGGTCCAAGGCTTTTGAGGCTGGGCGCCTGCTTCTCTGGGATGAATTCTGAGATGGCTCCCTTAGAGCCAACAAACCGGTGATAATTGAGAACTGGCATGTGTTGCAGATGTCATCTGGGGCGTGGGGGATAGAGAACAAATGGGGCTGTAGGTAAAATAAAGAAGAGGTGGAAACTTTTAAGTGGTGGAGAGGTCATATTTTCTGGTTTGTTCTTTTTTCCCTCCAGTTTTCTCATTCCTTGCTTATGATAGAAGAATATTTTAGGGATGATATGTGTGACAGGTTAAGCCATTTGGGTGTAAGAAAAGAGAAGTGGCAGGGATATTTTCCTTCCTTCCTTTACTGTCACCTCCCCCCAACCCCGGCCAGCCACTCCCGGAGGCAAGGAACCGAGGCCTTAGAGCCTCCCAAGATTTCTCCCCCACTGCAGCTGTGATGCCTGTCTATCTTCCAAGTTGCTGGGAGGCTTGTGATGAAGCACAGAGGAGGGACAGGCACAGGGGCAGAGGGAAATCCCTCGTGCTTTCTGTGGGGCAGAAAGAAAGAAGAGTTCCTGTAGTTTTGCCGAGCTGGGACTCCTGTGTTGTGTAGCACCTAGCATAAGTCAGAAAAGCACTGTGCTAGTGCACAAACTCTTTCCCACAAAAAGATACATATATATCTTGAGAGTACTGGTTCTTTCTTTTGAAACTCTAATATCAAAAACAGACTTGGTTTTTTAACTTAAATTTTAAAATTTACTCACTTTATTTTTTACAGTGATCTAAAGAATCCAAAGACTAGACTTCATACTTTTCCTAATAAAGACTGCAGGTTTTGTGTTAAGTTTAAACATATACCTAATGTGAACGAATTTAAGAGAATTAGCAGGTTACTGACTGTTAATAACACTTTAATCAGATGGGCTGAGAAGCTTCTGCATTAGCCCTCTATTAAGTACTGTTTGGTTTATTTTGCATTTGTTAAATTGACTGCAGCTAAAATCCTTATCCATAGTGCATTTTACTAGATCTCTAGGAAAGATTTAATGTTGGGTAAAACAACAAAACAGAGCATTAGTGGGCACCTAGGTGACTTAGTCGTTAAGTGTCTGCCTTTGGCTCAGGTCATAATGCCAGGGTCCTGGGACAGAGCCCCACATTGGGCTCCCCACTCTGCAGGAAGCCTGCTTCTCTCTCCTCCACTCCCCCTGCTTGTGTTCCCTCTCTTGCTATCTCTCTCTGTCAAATAAGTTAAAAAAAAAAAAAAGTTAATTAAAGTGAGATTGTTATAAAAAAAAGAAAAGACCATGTGTTTTTTCTTTTCATATAACATGAAATAGGAAAATATATTCTGAATTATATATATCCTTTTTTTGATATATGTGCTATCTATCATAGAGACATATCTTTCAGGTCACTGAAAGGACTTTCTTAAGCTTAAAATGAGTGCTGCCTCACCTTGGGTGGGCCTCAAGTTCCCAGCAATCTGATAAACCCCTGAAATGATAGTGTAAAATTATGTTTGTAAATGTGTCTTAGGGATGGTAATATATGCATTTTTCTCAGTAGAGATTCTAAACATGACCTCATGCTAATGTGAAAGTCAACTCCTATGTGCCCCAAATCCAACTGTTAATACAGTTCCACATGGGAAGGAATTTGTACTTTCTTATCACCTTGGCTTTGACCTGGTAAAATTATCCAGGAAAGAGAGATTGGGCAAACAAACATAAAAATATATTTTGTTGGGGGTCCTGGGTGGCTCAGTCAGTGGGTCTGACTCTTGATTTCACCTCAGGTCATGATCTCTCAGGATTACGAGGTTGAGCCCTGCCTTGTTGTCAGGCTCAGCGGGGAGTCAAGCTTGAACTTCTCTCTCTCCGTCCCTCTGCGCCACCTCCTCCCACCCCGCACACGTACATGTTTTCTCTCTCAAATAATCTCAGTATATAGAAATAGATATTGTCTATAATAAGTGAAAACTTTAAGAGCTAAGGGGTGGTGGTGGTGATGGAGTAGCATTAGGTTTTATCAGATGTTCTGCTGTTAAAGGGCACTATTCCAGCGAATATTTTTGTATATGTGTCTTTGAACATATGCATGAGCACATTTGTTGTGGGATAGATTTCTATTTATTTGACACAGAGAGATCACAAGTAGGCAGAGAGGCAGGCAGAGAGAGAGGGAAGCAGACTCCCCGCCGAGCAGAGAGCCCGACACGGGGCTCTGTCCCAGGATCCTGGGATCATGACCTGAGCCTAAGGCAGAGGCTTTAACCCACTGAGCCACCCAGGTGCCCCTGTGGGATAGATTTCTAGAACTGAATGTTCTAAATCACAAAGTATGGGCGTTTAGCATTTTCATGGATAGTATTCAACTGCCTTAACTTCTCCTTTTTAAAAAACACTTTATTATGGGGCGGGCCTGGGTGGCTCGGTGGGTTAAGCCTCTGCCTTCGGCTGAGGTCATGATCCCAGGGTCCTGGGATCGAGCCCCGAGTCGGGCTCTCTGCTCAGGGGGAAGTCTGCTTCTCCACCCCTCTCTCTGCCTGCCTGTCTGCCTACTTGTGATCCCTGACTGTCAAATAAATAAATAAAATTAAATAAAAATAAAACAAAAAACACTTTATTATGGAAAGCTGTGAAGGCGTCAGACTAGTGTAATGAATCCCATCCATCCGTTACTCAGCTTCTGCAGTGATCAGCTCATGTCAGTCTTGTGTGGTCTATATCCTTATCCATTTCCACTCTCATGAACTATTTTGAAACAGATCCCACATATCATCACTTTATTCATGAACAGCTTAATATAGATCTCTAAAAGTTGAGGACTTTAATAGAGTCTTAACCACAGTAACATTCTTATACTTTAAAAAAATTAATTTTTTTCATACTTTTAAATACCCAGTCATTGTATAAGTTTCAGTTATTCTGATATTTATTTTTAACACTTTATTTTTTTGAATCATTATCCACGTCTTCACATTGCAGTTGGTTATATCCTTTACATCGTTTTAATGTTCAAGTTTTACCTTTTTCTCTCTTTTCTTCCCTTCTATAATTGTAATTGTTAAAGAAATGAGGGTTTTAATTGTAGTTTTCAAGTCTGTGTTTTGGTAATTCTATACCATGGTATAATTAACGTGTTAGAGTCCTCTTTATTTCCTGTAAATTTGTAGTTGGGTATAGAAGCTTAATTGTATTCAGGTTTATAGATGGCGTCGTGCTCTTCCATCTGGTAACGTATGATGTCTGGTTGACTTTATTTTTTTTTTTAAATAGTGGAAGTTAGATTTTATTTATTTTTACATATTTTAAATTCTTTAACTTAAATTCAATTAATTAACATATAATGTATTATTAGTTTCAGATGTGGAGTTCAGTGATTCATCAGTCTTCTCTAACACCCAGTGCTCATTCCGTCACGTGCCCTCCTTAATGCCCATCCCCCAGTGACCCCATCCCGCCCCCCCCTCCAGCAACCCTCAGTTGGTTTCCTGTGATTAAGAATTGAGGTTAGCTGCTAAGGTGATTAAGGTCTAGATCCATTATTTCACTACGGGTTGCAAGATGCTGATATGCCTTTTTTTTTTTTTTTAAGACTTTATTAATTTATTTAGAGAGAGCGTGCGCATGTGCGAGCAGGGAGAGGGACGAAGGGAGAGAGAGAATCTAGAGCACACTCCCTGCTGATCATGGAACCTGATGCAGGGCTCAGTCTCACGACTCTGAGATCATGACCTGAGCCAAAATCAAGAGGGTCAGACACTCAATGGACTGATCCACCCAGGCGCCTTACAAGATGGTGCTATTCTCATTCATCTTTCCACTTTTATAAACTGGTTTATTTTTGTAAAGCTGAAGTCCCCCTCATCTATTATTACCCAGTGGTATAGATTATATAGAGGGAGAAAGGTAATGGCTTCTCTTTTTATTTAATAATTTCCTGAATAGTAATTTGGCTAACTAGCATCCTCCAGTGGGGAGCTAATTAATTCCAGTCCCTTAGTTATTGTTCTGATCACTATTCAAATTTTTCTCATCTTTGGACAGTTAAAACTCTTAGAAGTTGACTCTTGGGTCTTTTGAGAAGAATGTAACTTCCTTGCCATTATACCAGATATTTCAAGTTCATTTTGTAAATATTCTGCCCAGTCAAAAATCAGTCATTTGTCCTGGGAACCCTGGTTCCTAACACCTTTATCTTTGGATCAAGTTAATCCATTGTCTTATTAATAGGCTAAATACAAATCAAGAGACATGCAAGATTTACAATCAGTGTGTTTTTTTTTTAAAGATTTTATTTAATTATTTGACAGAGAGACACTGCGAGAGAGGGAGCACAAGCAGGGGGAGTGGGAGAGGGAGAAGCGAGCTTCCCACCAAGCAGGAGCCCGATGTGGGGCTCGTTCCCAGGATGTTGGGATCCTGACCTGAGCCAAAGGCAGACGGTTAATGACTGAGCCACCCGGGCACCCCTCAGTGTATCTTTGATACTGAGTATAAGGCCATTAGACAAGAGATTGGACTTTGAAGTGATTATAAGTATTCCTTGGAAAAGAATATACCCAAGTATGCTCAGTTGTCTCTGGCAGTTGCCTCTGCTAGGAAGTACAGTTTCCAATGTAATTATTGGTTTTTCTGCAATCCAAGTAGCTTGGCAGGTGTTTAGGATGATGAAACTTCTCTCAGCGCAGAAGAGGACCTAGACTCTTAGTGCAGACAGCCAGTTGGAACCCTCATAATCTGTTGTTTTAGACTGACTAAATTATGAGGTAGGATCTGAAGGGATTTGTTCATGAGACTTTAAAGTCTCTTACCACTTCTTCTTATCACCTCGCTCTGTATCCTGTTAGGTATGGACTTATTTTCTCATATTTTGGAAACCTACTTGTGTAATTTATTTAAAATCTAAATTAAAATCTTACTTATGGTGGTATATTTGGCTGATATCTCTCAAAATTTTTCTGAATACTCTCTTGGTTACCAGTTAATTGCAAAAGATACAGATCCCTAAACTTGCTGTGTATGTAAATAATCTCTGTTATTAGCTCATGCATCATTATTAGTAATGTCTTTACCAAAGTATCATGAATATAAAACTATAATTTTATAGTAGTAAAATATGAATCTGTGAGATCAAGAATCTTGATTTATTCATTTGTCCTGAAATGTTGGCACAGTGCCCAACACAAAAGAAGTATAGTAGCCCGTCAGTACCAGGTGAATGAATGGTCTTTAATAGTTTCTGTGCTTTATCCCTCTCGTTGCAAAATTAGTGACCTTCACATTTCATTTTGTTGGATTAAGTTCACGGGACATCCTCTCTAAAAGAAACACAGCTACTAGATATTTCTGTTGTATGAATTCATTTGTTTAGCAAGCTTTGGCAGGGGTGGGGAGGTGAAATGGAGGGGTGCTAGACGCCGGGTGACACACTGGGATACAAAGATGAAAGACCTGCCTGTTCTCAAGATGCTGGAAGTGGAATGAAAGAGACCCACCAAGGAAAAGCTGGGCAGCCAGCCGCCTGCACAGCAGTGCCAGAGGAGGGTGGGGGTGTGGGGGAGGGGGCGGGGGTGGGGAGGGAAGCATGCAGGCTGGAGGCAGGTTTAGAGCTGCCTGTGCTGCCTTGGGCAAGTCACTTGAGTTCTCTGTGCTAGAATTTCCTTTCTGTATTATGTTGTGGGAACATGAAAGAACAAATTCTTTTTGGGCAGTTTGGGGAACACTTCTTAAAGAAATGACATTTGAGCTATTTTAAATCATTAAAGAGCATGAAATTCTTTTTAATCCCTTTGTCTGCTTTAGGTTACCATTTAAACATTACTTCCTTGCAGAAGTTTGCCTCTGATCCCCACACAACTCATTTAAGTTTCCTGTTGTGCTACTGGTTCACTCTCTTTTGTCTTTTTATTCCTTGGTTATACCTACCCAATTTCTTGTCAGCTCATTCGTAAATGGCAGGAGGACTGAGATCTGTTCAGTTTATCATTATTTTCCCCAGTTCCCCCTATAGTTCTGTTACTTGTTAAGGGAATCTGTGGGTCATACAAATAAGGGAAGGGCGTTTCGAGCATAGGAAGTAGCATTTACAAATTCACGGTTAACGAAGGGCTACCCTCAAGTGCATGGAAAGTGACAGGGGAACATAAGGCTGGAATTGTGGGTTCAGGACAGATTGTAAGTCATCAGTAAAATCTGATTTTTAAGAAACTTATGTGGTGATGTCTGTTGTGGTAAGATCCATGGTTTGGGGCTAGTTTGGATCAAAATTAGTGCTGAGAATTTACTTTAAAGGTCCATTTCAGTGAAAAGCTTGGTTTTTTAGCTAGTTTGGGTAAAAACCTATATTTTCAGAAACTGTTGTGTTTAAGTCCAAGGAGTTTGACTTTTATTCTGTTAGTAAAACCAACTGAGTGGTTCTTTTTGTTGTTGTTGTTTTTAAAACCAACTGAGTTTTTGAGCAGGTAATTATGGATAGCTTTGTGTTTAGGAAGGTCATTACGCAGCAGGGTCTTCCAGCTTAAACAGTATTAACATTTTGGGCCTGAGAATTTGTTGTTGTAGGAGCTGTCCTGTGCGTGATGTGATGTCCTGTGCATCCCAAGGCTCTACCCACTGGAGGCCCATATCACTTCCACCCCCAGTCCTGCCTCAGTTGTGACCACAGTGTTTTCAGATACTGCCGACTAACACCTGTGGGGTGAAATCAGCTTCGGTGCAGCTGTGCAAAATACGGGTTTGAGTGTAATACACTTTAGGCAGAGGAATCAGTTCACAGGGGACTGGGGCGGCCATCCAGATGAGGCAAAGTGGTTTGAATTCATATGGTTACAGACAGGGTAGGGGCAGGCGAATGGCGTATTTGTATGTGAAAGCCAACGAGATTTGGTGACCACCCGGATTGAGAAAAGCGGGTGTCCAAGATGAACCTTGGGCTTGCCTTAGCTGGCTGCCTGTACAGCAGTGCCTTCAGTCCAGAGTCGAACGGAGAGAAGTCTTCCTCGGGATTGCAGCAGTGCAGGAAGCGAGAAATTGTTGTACACTAGAGTCTACGAACTCCTGCTGTAGACTCCTGGACTGATAGAATACTAAATGAAAAGAACTTTCCAAAACATTTGATTATTTTTTTTAGGTGAAGTAAAAAGAAGGAAGATGCAGGCTGAAGGTTAATAGCTGGATCTGTTCAAGAGCCTAGGTCTCCCTGTCTCTCACCTTTCTCTCTTCTTTTCTTGTGTGTGTGTGTGTGTGTGTGTGTGTGACACTACTCTTACCTTTTTAAGTAGAGATGTTCCTTGTATACACTAACTGCCTTTTCTAGTTTTCTTAAGTGCGCTAAACCTACTTAAAAGTTCACTTTTGCCTATCTGTTCCCAAGAACTTACCTTCAGGAACTTAGCCAAATGTAATTTTTGCTGCACTGTCATTATCCGTAACCAGTGTAACAGGTTTCCGTGTGTATGTAAGTGGGTCTTCGGTGCAGAAGTAAAGTACTGCCATTTCCCGCCCAGTACCTTAGGCTCGAGCTGTAGTTAAACGGGCTACAGTGGAAGGATGAATGTGGGTCTTAAGTTATAACACACTCATGTAATCATTCTTATCATTATAGTACTTTAAAACATAAGTGCTAACTTGTAAAAGATGGTTTGGTAACACACTGGTATATATCGTAATTGGTATAAACTGTAAGGAATTGAAATATTTGTGTCCTGGCCACATGCTGAACACTTCTGTGTGTGTGACTGACCGGCTGGATATCTTCTTCAGCTACTTCTCTCATTCCTAATAATTCTCACGGACGTGGTAAGCACTTGGGAGACCCTCTTTTCTGTGCTGCCCATCAGCTCTCTCTTACTTTCATTTCACTTCCCTTGTTATCAGTGGGATTCATCTGGGTATCTTTAATCTTGAAGGGAAGGAACAGTCCCCTCTGGAGATGGCTATGCACCCAGTGGCAGCGGCTCCGCTCTCAGTGTTTACTAAGGAGACTGCGTCCTCCAAACATAGCGACCACCACCACCACCATCACCACGAGCACAAGAAGAAGAAGAAGAAGCACAAGCATAAGCATAAGCACAAGCACAAGCACGAGAGTAAGGAGAAGGACAAAGAGCCTTTCACCTTCTCCAGCCCGGCCAGCGGCAGGTCTGTCCGTTCTCCTTCTCTTTCAGACTGAGAGGGGGACAGAGGGCACTTGGCCTCCGTGTCCTGAAGAATATATGTAACTAAAGCTTTGTTCTCTGTAAAGAATGATAAAAGGAAACCGACAAAAAAATAGTTGCCTTTCTCATAGAAATTCAGAATCTATGTAAGTTCTAAACATTTGACTTGTGTTATTTATGCAGTTGAGAACTAATTAGAAGAATGTTTTATAGTTCCGAATCAACCGTTTCCTCCCCATTTCCTCCTTAGACCACACACACGTGCACGCACACGCACACACACTCAGCCAAACTTCGTAAAGGCCCTCATAGCCACTGGCAGTTCCCATTCACATCATGGTCTTCATGTGTACTGCCAAAATCAATTATGTTTTAAAGTCTTTGATGGATGTTATGGGGCAAAGTGATGTTTTAAACAAGCTACTGCCAGATCTGTGGTGAAACCACTATTTCCAGTGAAATCTTGTATGACACTATTGGGAACTACTGAGAAAGACTGAGGCTTTTCCATAGGAATCTTCTGTATTACATGGTATTTTTTGTGTTAACCATAGAGGCTAAACATCAGAATTTGTGAACAAGATGGCATGATATTTTCTTTTGCCCTAAAACACTGAAATTTTTAGAAGCAGCTCTTTAAAAAAAAAAATTTGGGGGGGGGGGATTATGATGTTGGAATTTAATAGAACTCTCAAAGCCACAGTTCTTAAATCAAGATGTTTAAATTTTAAGTTCTTTTTTCATTAAGTATAAGTGAATATGTTCATATATAGAATATGTTTGTTAAATGTAGACAGTTTACACACCCGACACATAATCTAAAATTATTTCTACATAACGCAAAGTCCAATACCTTAAAAAGGTGTTTATATGGTGTTTACTAACTCAGAGATAGACAAGTCAGCCCTCATGTAAGTATACCAGAAACATTTAAAAATATATGAAACATTTTGGTTTCATACTTAAATAGTTAGTGTGTTTTTATTTCTGAATTTACCATGTGCTTTATTGTTTGTTTATTTAAAATGTTTTTCATACCTGTTCTATTTTTATCATTTCTCGTACCATTAGCTTGACAAAGTATTTCTTCCAGAATAGATGTCTCAAAGGGATCCAGTAATATTGGACTTTTAAGTAAATATACTTTTAGTTGTGTTTAACTTGTTTAATAAATAACTTTTTAAATTGACCATTCTGCCTTTGTGTCTTTTTATATCTTTGTTACCCTTCTCTTTGTGTATGTATATCACGTACCTGTCCACAAAGCTGCAGGCTTTGTTTACGGCGGGATCTGAGCTGGTCTTGCTAGGGAGAATGATTTCAGTAGAGATGGGGAAAATTCTCTCAGTAAAAGAAACGGTGTTTTTTCCAAAAGTATGGAGGAAAGTAAGGGGATGCTCCAGAGTTGAAAAGAAGTGCAGTTGACTTGGAGGCTGTATGTGAAAGGGAATGTGATGAGATGGTGAAGGGCCTGCATGGCAGTTATTTCAAGATTCCAATTAATTTAGTGTTGGCCCACTGAAATTATTTTTGGAAAGTGGAACATTTTGTCACGGTGTGCAGTGTGATACCATTTACAGAATTCCCAACTTTGAAAATAGTAAGGATGTATTTCAAAATAATTATTAGTGATGTTGGAAGATGGTGACAAATAATAGCAAAGCTGTATAACTTAATGACGTGTTGTGTATCCAGCATTGTACTGGGAACTGTATGTTACCTGGGGTTTCTAAATTGGATATTTATACTGGGTGTTTCTTGTGAGGCACGTTTTTTTAATGGCAAGCTTTCAGTTATTTAAACTGATGGTTAGGAGCAAACAACACAAGAATTATTCATATTTTTTTGAAATATATAATTACATGCAAACAACACAGAGTTCTAGTGTAAGTCTCTCCAGTTTCCTTCCCCAGAAGGAGTCTCTGCGGGCAGTATTACGTGTGTCTTTCCAGAGCTAGTCTGTACATACATCTATGCAGAGTATGGACATTTTTTTTTAACAAACGATAGTTAGAGAAATTTTTTAAATTTTAGTATATCTTATCTACACATTTCGTGTCATACTAACAAATGTCTTTCTTATTCTGTGATTATAAAAGAATTCTCCCATTTTTTTTCTATTGGTTTTAAAGTTTTATGTTTCAAGTTTCTATCCAACTAGAATCCATCTGGATTTTATTTTGATAGAAAATAGGAGGTGGAGAGATCCAGCCTTCCCCCCCCCCCCAGAATGTCACCCAATACTATGTATTTAAAACTGTCTTTTTGGGGTCCCTGGCTAAAGTGCATGACCCTTGATCTTCGTGTTGGGAGTTCAAGTCCCACATAGGATGTAGAGTTTACTTAAAAAAAAAAAAATAGGGTGGCTCAGTGGGTTGAGCCTCTGCCTCCGGCTCAGGTCATGATCCCAGAGTCCTAGGATCAGACCCTGCATCGGGCTCTCTGCTCAGTGGGGAGTCTGCTTCCCCCTCTCTCTCTGCCTGCCTCTCTGCCTGCTTGTGATCTCTCTCTCTCTCTCTCTCTCTCTCTCTCTCTGTTAAATAAATAAATAAAATCTTAAAAAAATTTTTTTTTAATTAATTAAAAAATAAAACTCGCATCTTTTCTCTCTAGATTTCAAGTCTTGCACACTAAATCCCCTTATAGCTTGGGCCCATTTCTGGACTTTGTAGCTGGTATCATGGATGGGTCTGCTCATCTGCCAGTACCACGCTGATGAGATCATGGTAGCACCGGGCCATGTTCCAATACAGTAGGCCTAGTCTCCCTTCATTACTTTTCACGATCTTCTTGCTGTCCCTGTGTGTTTTCTTTTTCCAGTTGGTTTATTAATTTACATACAGTAAAACTCCCTTCTTTTGTATATTCCTATGGTTTCGACAAATGCTTGGACTTGTATCTCCAACCATCAGTTCCATCGCTGCAAAAATCCACTCTGTAGTCAGCAGCTCCACCACCCAACCCCTGCCTTCCACTGACAGATTTTTCATTCCTATAATTTTGCCTTTTTGTGGATTTATTTTTCTACATAAATACTAGAATTAGGCTTTTTAGTCTCTCCCATGAAATTGCTTTTTAGTGAGTATTGGTCGTGTGTTAAATCAAGAGTGAACTTAAAATTGGTATCTTGAGGTTGATGATTTGTCTTAGTGATGTCCGTATTCCTATCTATTAGGACGGTATTCCTTTTTAACTTCACCATATGGTCGTTTGTTTTTGTTTGGTTATCTAGAAATGAAGTCTTTTCATTATAAGATTATTTTATGCTGATTTTGTGCTTAGCTACTGCATTAATCAGGGTTCTTGAGAAATATGTAGATGTTTGTTATAAGGTATTGACAATTTTGGAGGTTGGGAAGTTCTACAATCTGCTGTCTGCATGCTAGAGACCCAGCAAACCTAGAGGTATAGTCCCAAAGCCTGAGAGCAAGAGAGCCTACAGCACAGATTCTAGTCTGGGTCTGAAGTCCTGAGAACCAAGACTGTAAAGGGCAGAAGGTCTCTGTCCCCACTCGTCAGAGAGAGGATTCAATCTTCCTACACCTGTTCTGTGGAAGCCCTCAGCAGTTCTGGTGAGGCCAATGCACAGTGGGAAGGGCTGGCGCCTTCACTCATTCCACCAATTCCGATATGCAAATCTCTTCATGAACCAGCCTTACGAACACACCCCAGGTAGGGGGGCATCCATTGGCCCAGACCAGTTGACACCTAAAATTAGCCAGCATAACTATATGACTAAATTCTCACTATTTGCGACATTACATGTAATTTCTTGGGTTTTACTTAAAAGCATCCATATCTGTAAATGATGATAATCTTATTACCTCTTGTCTAATGTTGATAAATTTAGTTTTCTTTTTAAGATTTTATTAATTTATTTGACAGAGATCACAAGGAGGCAGAGAGGCAGGCGGGGCGGGAGGTGGGGAGCAGGCTCCCCGCTGAGCAGAGAGCCCAACGCGGGACGCGATCCTAGGACCCTGAGATCATGACCTGAGCCGAAGGCAGAAGCTTAACCCACTGAGCCACCCAGGCACCCCGATAAATTTAGTTTTCTAATTTATTTTTTTGTCTGACTTCTTTCTCTTGCTGAAGTGGCCTGAGAGTTGCCAGGATGGCATAGTCTCTGATCATCTTGCGTCCCGCTTCGCGTTCTCTGCTTCATGGGTTGTGGATTGTGTTTCACACTTCTTCACCTTGTTTGAAGTTGAAGTTTACGATATTTGTTTCCTTTGGGTGATTATCAAGGAGAGAATGGAGACACTACCTTACTACTGAAGTCTTAGAAAATCTTGAACAAGACATTTTGATCAAAGTGTCATGGTTCCTTTGAAATCCTTGTCTGGTGAATAGTTGGGAAGCTCCTTCGTTTCCCCATCCACCTCTCCTAACTCCTCTCTCCTGGTTGCAACCTTTTACTCTATAAAGACATGAAATTTCAACATATCTCATGGGCTCCAGCCCAGGTGGAATTGTCCTTTTAAAACTCAACTTCTGGCAACCCTGCCTTTGAGTGTAAGCAGGACTGAATGACTCACTTCCAAAGGATAGACTATGGAAGGGGAAAATAGTCACTTTCCAGTTAAAGCTGACAGACGCATCATTAGCCAAGTGACCATGTAAATAGCAGTAGTGGTAAGTCATGTTAATATGTCCTCATTAGCATGATGTGGTGAGAAGGACACCTCTGTGGATATAAAACCCTACGATGCCAGTCTATCTGGTCTAATCATGAGAAAAACATCAGACAAACAACAGAGGGACACTACAAAATTCCTGACCGTTATTCCTCAAAGCCCTTAAATTTGGGGTTGGGAGAAGGGGGGTGGGGTTATGGACACTGGGGAGGGGATGTGCTATGGTGAATGCTATGAAGTGTGTAAACCTAGCGATTCACAGACCTATACCCCTGGGGATAAAAATACATGGTTATAAAAAATAAAAAATTAAAAAACAAACAAACAAAAACAAATGACAGAGAGACTGTCCCACCAGAGGCGATGAGGGAGACATGACAACAAGGCAGTGAGTTTTTTTGGATCGGATCCTACAACAGAAGAAGAACATTAGTGAAAAAACTAGTGAAATCCAAGTACATTCTGGAGTTTCGTTAATGCACCGGTGTTCATTCCTTAGTTTGGACAAATGAACTACGGTGATTTTTGACCTTAATGGGAAACTGGGTGAAGGGTATTTGGGAATACTTGTGAAGAAGGAATTGTAATCTTGGAATTTTATTCCTTCTAGGGTATGAGTGTGTATTTTGATCATTTTTATAACCTAAATTATTTACTTTTTGAAGAGCTAAAATTTCATTTTCCTCACCTCAGCATTTTACAAGAGAGGAATATTTGGAGAGAGGTCACAGAGAGCAAGGATAAAGACCCAAAGGGTGACAGCTGGAAAGCTTAAGAGCAGAAATATAAAAGTTCTTACGAGAAGAGAAGAACAGGCCGAGGGGCTAACCATAAAAAGGAAAAAAATTTTTTTTCCCTAATTAGATACTGTAAAAAAAAAAAAAAAAAAAGTGAGACTTTTGTGATTGGAGATAATTGAGAAAATGCATATTCCCTCTTACAGTTTCACTTAACAGTCAGAGGCCTCTCACAAGTTCCAAGAAGTTCTGTAGTAAAGAACCCTGTTTAACACAGTATTTTCCCAAACTTACCTGAATGTGGAACTTTCTTCTGTCACATTTGTGAAAATCTAAGGAACGTCTACTATAATCTTGGAAAAAGCTGTTCTGTAAGTCTGATTTTTTAAATGTTTCCCTGGAATTTATACTATTTGGACTATATTATCACTGAAATAGAGGTTTCTCAACCAATTATTCTAGAGCATTTATTGTCCCTTAATGGTCAGACCTTACTTAAGAATATCCTTACTGTTTGATCACAGACTTAAAGTTCTTGGCAGTGATCCTTTAAAAAAATTTTTATCTCTATCTACATGACTTAAACATAGTAATTGAATGGTAATAGACCCAGCACTGTTTTTTGTTTTGTTTTGCTTTGCTAAAATAAACATTTCTCTTGGTTTAGCCCAGTAATCTCTAAACAGTTTTGTTTGTTTACTCCATTAGTTAAAAAAAAAAAAGTACATGTATCTAATGTGTATATATTTATAAGTATATAATAGTGCATAACATAGTTTGGTTTTGGATGGTGGTTTTTAAAATCTGTGCTGATGATCTTTGTCTTTTCATTGGTGTATTTAATGTCATTCACATTTAAAGTTACTACATAGTTTATATAGTTGGATTAATAGCTACAATATTCATCATCAAATTATACAAGGGGGCACCTGACTGGTTCAGTGGGTTAAGCCTCTGCCTTTGGCTCGGGTGGTGATCTCAGGGTCCTGAAATGGAGCCCTGCACCAGGCTCTCTTCTCGGCAGGGGGCCTGCTTCCCCCTCTCTCTCTGCCTGACTCATGATCTCTGTCAGGTAAGTAAATAAAATCTGTAAGAAAATTATACAAGGAAGGATAAAGATGAGACAAATTATTAGTAAATGTCCTGAAGTTTGTGATATCTTCATAGTATTTAATAACTTATAGCCCACTATAAACTTTGTTCAAGGTTCATTAGTACTAAGCATTTGTCAATTTGTATTTCAAGTGAATTTCTTTTTTTCTTCTCCAGTCTGATTAAGGGCCAATAAAAATGCCCCATATATGATGCAATATTCTAAGTACTATGCATTAACTAACTTAATCTTAACAACAACTCCAGGACATAGGCAGTATGATTATGATGAAGAAATTGAAGCATGGACAAGTTAAGGTAAAGGTCACACAGCTTGTAAGTGGCAGCATTTGCATTCAAACCTAAGAACTTGGCCCTATTTATTACCTCTTAGACTTGCACTGTCCAGGATAGTAGCCACTAGAGATTTAAATAGCCATTTAAATAGTGGCTATTTAAGTTTGAAAAATAAAAATTTTTAGTTTTTCAGTGTCATGAGGTGTATTTGAAAAGTTTAATAACTTTTTTTTTAAGTTTAATAACTTTATCTGGTGGTGGCTACCATGTTGGACAGCACCACTCTAGAACATTTTGTCATCAGTCCTTTTAGGCAGCACGGACACGGGCAGCCGGTCTCGTGTTTCTGTCTAGCGGTGTTGCTTTGGTAGAACTCATGCTATGAAGCAAGCATTGGTTTAGCTCTTTCTCATTTGTTTGCATGTGCTCGCCTGATTGGTATGGTCTTCAATCTGGTGTGATTTACAGAAATCTTTGAAAGACCATTGTCTACGTTGCGGTGTTTGGTTTAGTTAAAACAGGTAACATAACCCATAAGTCCATTTAACTGAACACAATAAACTGTAATATGTCAAAATAGAGGAATGGGTGAGGCGCCCCTGTCCCCAGTCCCTTGATGCTGTGAAATACCTCACAATGTTGTCTGACACAGGGTTCAGGAGATGATCTCACTGTCCATTTATATATAGAGAGATACATATAAGTAGAGCTCGAGAACAGTCTTCTATCTCTTGTATGCTCTTTGGAATACACAAACCCTCTACTTGGAAGGTCCCTATTCTAGATCTCCGACCTCACATTTTCGAGCTGTTTCTCCCTCTTCCGTGCCTTGCTCTTGTATCATCGCTCCTCAGGCTTCGTCTTTTCAAGAGAATAAGCAAAACTTAGGCTTGAAACTGGCAAGACTGTTGCTCAGCAGGGGAACTAAAATCTTAACGGGACACAGATGTTCTCTCTATGGAATACAGGGCCAGAAGGAGGGAAGTAAGAGTTCTTCAAAGTGGTTTTCTTTGACTCTTATGAAAAGTCTCAGTTGCTTCTTTGACAAGATGAAAATCCTTAATGTCTTTTGCAAACACGTTTTCTGCTTTCAGTGCCGTGTTCTTTGACTGACTATTTCATGAGAACTTTTTTCCTTGGTGCAATCATAAAAAATGATTATGACATTTTAACTGAATTTATCGTATACTGTGATAGAACCTGATACATCTTTGTGTACATGTGAGACAACAAAATAGGGATAAGTGTAATTTCACTTGCAAATACTTTTCATAAAGTTATATACATTGTGTTTTATTTTTTTAAAGATTTTATTTATTTATTTGACAGAGAGTGAGAGAGGGAACACAAGAGGGGAAGTGGGAGAGGGAGAAGCAGGCACCCTGCTGAGCAGGGAGCTCGACACGGGGCTCAATCCCAGGACTCTGGGATCATGACCTGAGCCAAAGGCAGACCCTTAATGACTGAGCCTCCCAGGCACTCCTACATTGGGTTTTAAAACGAAAGGTGGCAGGAAACGAGTAACCGCATTGCCTCTCAAGATTACACTGTGCTTCTCAGTAAGAGCACGATGGGGGCCGTCGGGGTATTTTGTGCAGGACTATCCCACCTGTTACTGGACGTCTGACACTCTGGTCCCAGCATGCTAACCAGGCCCAGTCTCTGGAACAATCAATCTCCTGGCCTATCTCCAGTGCTCCCCCGGAAGTGGGTAGTACCCAGGTTGAGAATTCTCGGGCTAACTGTTCACTGCAGACTCTCATTACTGTCTCTCGGCTTATAAGAGAGAATATTATTATAAATCTCTAATTAAAATTAGATGAAAATCCCCATTCAAGAAAGTACAAAGCCTTATTGTCTCTAATCACAGCTGCTCATTAAGCTTTTCCCATGAGCCTGGCACCGTGCTACCTACCACGTGTGCATTTGCCCATTCCAGACTCATTACACACTGTGAAATGAGTGGCAGTATCCTTTTTTTACAGGTAGAGAAACTCTAAAGTGTCTACTATGATTAAAATCTATCATCCACGATTTTGTAGGTACATTCTGCGTCTCGGCACTGAGATAAATTCATGAAGGAGAGGGACACAGTTTTTCCCCTCGCTGAGCTTGCATTTTAGTTTATGCAGCTATGTAAGCAGAAGCAACAAAATTATAATCCCGATCCGTCATTTCTAGAACCACCTCTCTTTTCTACCACCACCTCTACCCAAATTATCTCCTGAAAGAAGAATTTAGTCAACCAAGCTAATCTTAGTCAATGAGCTGCATATATATATATGGACAGACGTCCAGCAGGATGCAATACATTTTATGGCCTTTCTCCTCCTAGAGGCTGCTGGAATTTTTCATACAGTTTTGGAGGTTCTGTTGTCTCCTTCAGGGCTTTTACTGTGATGGTATTCATTTGGAACATGAATGTGCATTCACTTGAGTGACAGTCTTATTTTGATTGGTATTACAGTTTTAAGTCTGCATGCCAGAGGATAGATCAATGTGCAGAGTTTTGTACAAAGGAGAATTGCATAAAGGATATTATTTTGTGCCTACTTTCCAACACTGAGAAGTAAACACTAGAGGACTTTCTTTTCAACAGGGCTATCTGGTTGCCTCTACCAGATAGTCTGTGTAACACGCACATGTTAGATATTAGGAATATAGTAGGAAAGAGGAAAGGAGTCAGCAAACTGGGTGGGTTGAAAAATTCAACAATTTTATTATTTCTCAAGATAAACTTTTACCCCAAAAACATGTTACTTGGGTGTGTGAAGTCCTTCCCGTTTAATTATGACTCACTGCGGGTGGAGGTCATGTCATTATCCTGTTTATGATGCTTATTGTCCCTTAACTATCTACTGCCACTGCGAGTCACTCTTGGCACTCACCGTGGGCTGTTTTGATTGAATTGAATATGAAAGCAGAAGGTGTTTTTATCAGCCAGAGAGTTGGTAATACTGTAGAAAGATCATGGTTCTGGAAAACAGGAAACCAGAGTTTTATATCCCAGCTTCTTCACGAGTGTCTCTTGTGATGGCCTCAGATAAATCAACCAACCTCACTGGGGTCCGTTTCCTTGAAAAATGAGAAGACTGGTTAAGACGGTCTCCAAGTTTCCTGCCTGCACCAATCTCCTGTGATTATTCTGTTACCATTACACAATAAATACCTGGAGAAGGTCACACATGTCTAAGAAAATGTGGCTTATAAGCTTATAAAGTTCTTATTTCAGCTTTTTAATGTGGATAGCCTGGAACAATTTTATTTGAATTTTCTAGAGAGAACTTCTTTGTCAGCCTCAGACCATCTGCGTATGCTCGGTCTGTGCATGAGACAACTTGGAGCTGGGTGTGTGAACGTGAAAGTTTTCCAGGGACAGTAAACAGTTTTCTCTTTTCTCAGCTCTTTGGACAGACCTGTCTTTACCCCAGACCCGCTTACAGGGACATTCATCAGCTGCTATGATGAGCTTTTAGGATTTCTGCAGAACGCACAGTCATCAAGCTCACACCATGTCAGTAAGTAGATATCATTGCATGTATCTAAGTCCGCTGCCTCAAAGCATAGAATTAAAATGAATATATGAGGAACTTGAACCCAGAGTCTAAAGAAAGTATGGCGCTACTTTAAGGCAGACCCTGAGGCGCTTGGGGAATCCTTGCCAAATTCTCTGCTCCGTTATGGATAAACACTGTCAAAATTTCCTAATACAGAATTTTAATTGCTTGCATCCTGAAACTCCTGGGTCCTGCCTATAATCCTGCCCCAGAGATTGTCCTTGAAACCCAGGGTCCCGATAGTCCATCCGAGAAAACAATGCCAGGACGGACTCTGTGACCTAAATGTTGATGTGTGGCCTATCAAGCAAGAAAAAATTGGAGGAGGCAGTAAGACTTCAGTAAAACTCATTCCACGTGAAGTACTGCCTTCTGCTTGGCACATAAGTATGTCCATCCTGGTAGCATGGTGTTCAAAATGTCCTTTTATGAAATGGTGATGGCGGTGGTCAGTGGTTTGTTGTGTGGGTGGTTGATTGTTGCTATGATTGTCAGTTTCATGTTCCTACTTGGCAAGGTCAAAGTTGATGGTCCTTGAACTTCTCAAGAATAATAAGCATTGCCGTTGGTGCCCTGTGGACATAGATTGTGTCTTCGGGAAATTTATCTTCTGCTCTTTCTCCCTATGGGAAGAAGTCGAGTCAGCAAGACTCTGCTCATTTTATGGTTAAGCAAACAGACTTGGAACCATGTGTTCTACATTTTCTATTAATGCAATGCAGGCTTTTCCTGGCATTGATTAAAAATCTGCTCTCCAGACACCTCTGTACACAGTAATTATATGTGTGGGGTTATGATGTATGAGGTCACCAGACCTCACGTTCTCCTTACACCTTGCAGAGACGGAACCAAGTCTTTCATGCGGTAGGGGAGGCGTCGACTTCAATATTGTGGTTTTAATTAGTAATGGTAAGTTTCTGTAACTGAAAAATAGAGATGTCTGTTTTCCTGGCTAAAGCTTCTAACATCTTTCGAATATCTTGCTTTGAGGGGACACTTTACACATCAGGTTTTGATTCTCATATAGTTGTTTTCCATTCGGAGAGAAGCCAACGCTTATCCTAAAAGGTCAGTGTTTGGCTTCCATGCTTAATCAAACAATTGAGCTTCATGGCAATTTTTCCATTAAATATGAGAGTTTTTTGTTAAATGCAGATGTCTTTCTGCTTCATCTTAGGTAGTTGTCTGGTGATTCAAAGACTTAGGACAAGAGCTACATTGCTTCTTTTTCCACGAAGGACTGCAGGGGCTCTGGCTGAGCTATACCTTAGCCCCTCTATGGAGGAAAAAACCATGACTGTTAAGTAGAGCACAAAAAGGAGTTCGGGAGGGAAATAACTCTTTCTTTTTTATTAATTTTTTATTATGTTTGGTTAGCCACTATATGGTGCCTGATTTGTTTTTGATGTAGTGATCAGCGATTCATTAAGCATAACAACCAGTGCTTATCACAGCACCTGCTCTCCTCAATACCCATCACCCTGTAAATGCCTCTACACAGTTGCCCCAATGACTTTTTTTTTTTAATTGAAGTATCATTACTGTACAATGCTTTGCTAGTTTCAGGCATATGACATAATGATTCAACAATTCTATACATTTCCCACTGCTCATCACGATAAGGGCACTGTAGATACCCTTTACCTACTTGTTACTGCATAGGCTTTGGCATCCACAAGGCTGCCTTTAAATCTTGTCTCTGTTGTAGAGAAACTGTGCCTTGAATTCAGTAAGCTGTTCAACCTCTTAATTTGCAAATAAAATAGCTAACCTCTATTGGCCCTGGATGAGGACCTCAGATTGTCTTAAGTTTGCCCATGAATTCTCTCAATCCTCCGTGAAATCGTGTGGTGGACGCTTGTTTGGGCACTCCTCCCATAGTACTCATTCTCCCCTCCCTTGCTTCTAGAACCCCGATGTTGTGGGGGTGATAATGTGTCTCTTAGGTATTTGCTTTTCAGGCTTCCCTGTGGCTCGAGTAACCATATAGGACAGGGTTCTGGCCATGCAGATGTAGCAGAAATCTGCTGGTTCTGCCTTAGTTTTATGGATCAAAGAGAACCGTCATGGCTGGTCCCCTCTTCTGTTCTCATTCTGCCCTAAATACTGACATGATGTCTGGAACTGAAACAGCTAGCCCGTGCTCCCAAGAAAAGGCTGAAAAACATTGCAGATGCCAGCCCTGATCTTGTGGAAATGCTACGCCAACACCTATAGTCTCTGTTTCTTGGGCTTTCTGTTATGTGGAGTAGACCCTTACTTGTTTAGGTCACTATTATCAGATATTTCTTTACTTGCCGCTGAAATACAGCCCTACCTGCTACAAAGTATTATTATCTTCAGTCTCCAGAAAAGGTAACAGGCCCAGAGGTGTTAAATAATGTATCTGATTTGCACAGCTAGTCTCTGATGGAATTGGAATTCAGACTCCCCCCCAAGGCTGACTTACAATCTGAACTCTTAACTACTTGTGGTTTTTGGAGGAAGGACATGAAATTACTTACATAAAGCATTTTAGCTTAACATGGTGCCTGGCTTGTAGTACATGCTCATTAAAATCTTAAGACCTTTTCCACAATCCCAGCTTTTGCTTCACAGTGTGACTCCTGGTTTTTGATTCTCATGAAGTTATTTTCCATTCTGAGGAGTCAACTTTTCTCCCAAAAGGTTGGTATTTAGTTTCTGTGCTTAATTGAACAATCTGGGTTCGTGGCTGTAATAGGTGCTCAGAAAAGTTTGTTGAATAAGTGAATATCTATTGATAATTTCTCTCTTAGAGAATTTTCCTAAGCACCACTTTTAAGAGATTACTATATCCCTCTTTGGTAATGAAGCATTTTTTTTTTTTAAGTATTAGTATAGTCCAAAGCTTCAGTAAAGTTCTAGAAACTAGTCTGTCTTGCTTCAGATCTAGCCTCATCACTAACTGATAAACTGTGTAATATTAAGCAAGTAACTTAACCTCTCTGTGCCTTAGTTGCTTCATCTATGAGATGGGAACAGTAATAATCCAAATTCCCTCATAGTAATGTTATCAGAATTGACCGGAATAATAAATTTAAAACAGTTTTTAAGGGGTTTGGCATATGCACTCAACAAATGTTTGCTCTTACAACAGTAACATTTTTATTAATTCACATGTACCCTACTCAAAGTGGTTCCAGTTAGTGAAACCATGTTGAAAACAAGATCATCATGGAGTAGATGCAGCAATTCATATGTGGGTTCATAGTGATTTGCTCACATTAAAATGGAGTAGGGTCAGAATAAAAACGGGGGTCTCCACTAGGCGGTACTCACATGCTTGATTTCCTTCATAAACTGTAAGTTCACTTTAGTCTTGGTGTTTGCTTTTTAAAACTGGGGGGTGGGGGTGGGAAGCACTGTATACTTTTAATAACAGATTATAAAATGTTGTTCCCACTTGCTTCCCTTCCCCCCGCCCCGCCCCACTTCAGTTTCAGATTTGCATGTAAGTTAGTTCATTTGAAAGGAATCAAGTCCCCTTGATCAGGAAAAAATAGCATCTCTCTCTTACTAGCCGTTATTATTACAACTTGAAATCAAAGTCAGCAAAGAGAACCAAAACTAGCCATTATAATGTTAGCTTATGGAATTCTGTGTTTTAAAAGGGGCTAAGACTTTTGGAAGGTGTTAAGAGATTGACAGACGTATTCTCCAGGGCTACAAAATAACTAGTGAAAGTGATTTTTTTAAAAAAACACCAAACCACAACTCTTTAGAGTTTCTGGAAATTGTCCTGAGAACGTACAGCAAAGGGAGAAATATTTGTTTAGCAAAATCTACTAAATATGTAAGATCAGTGAGAATCGGTGTCCTTGAATCATCACCCTCTTCCTCACTGTCTCTCCTTACTAGCTGAGCTTGGTAGGAGCTCTGATCCAGGCAGGTGTGGCCAGAAAGAGCTGCCATTCCGCTCCGTTCCCAATGAAAGGGCACAGTATTTTACCAGGAGCAACAGGCCAACATTTCTAATCCTGTACAACTTCACGTTATAGACACTAAGTTCTTGGTGGGTGCTTCCAGGAGGCGGGGCTCTCCTCTCCTCCATCCAGCCCCTACTCATAGGTTGGAGGCTTTACTCCAAGCATGGTAGTCTGAGAATAATGGGTCCCTGATTATCCTCACCGTAGCGGACACAGGATGAAGATCCCATGCCAGCGGAGGCAAACGGAGAAGGATAGAAGCTACTACCTCTCCCCAGGTCTCTGCTTATAAAGCGGAGGTGTCTCTCTAAGAGAAGCAGGCCCCTGTCACTGTCTAACACCTGGTTCAGTGGCTCAGAGATTTTGCCCAGGGGGTGGGATGCAGCCAGTAAAAACATAGAGCTCTGAAGCTCCCCCCCCACCAAAGGAACTGACTTTATTTGAAACAGAAGAAGGGGAAGTTCAAACCTAAGGGCATTGTCTAAAGCAATGAAGATCTGGAAGAAAGAAATTAAGAGGGGCTGGTAGTTCTGTGCATCAAACTAAATCTAGGCCAGCTAGTTTACAAGAAAGAATCAGGAAAACACGTAGCTTCTATGAGCCTCCTGATGTGAGAAAAAAGTTTCAAAGATTGGACCCCAATTACCCCAGCCTGCATTTAATTAGATCAACCTGAGGAGCAATCTATGGTGAAGAGAGAAAGAAGAGAAAAATCACAAGCAGTCAGTGGAGTCCAATAGCTGAGTGGGATATAAAAGAGGCAGACAACTAAACAGAGAAGTCAGGGAACGAGAAGATTAAAAAAAAAACCCTGCTAAAATCACTGCCTTTCCAGGATGACTGGGTATATGCTGGGGCTTCATACTGTCAGATGCAGGAGGAGGAAATTACATTTCATTAAAATAATATATGCAAATGACTAAACAAATATATGCTGTATGCTCACACAAAAGCCCAGAAAGGGAGGAGAGAAATCATTACCCAGAATTGCTGCTATACATTACCTAAAATGTCCCATTGGAAGAAAAAAAAAAAAAGACAGAAACAGGAAAGTCTGACTCATACATAGAAGAAAAACAGGCTACAGAAACTATGAGGGGGGTTAGTTGTCATATTAGTGGGCAAAGACTTCAAAGCAGCTGTTTTAAGTATGTTCAAAGAAGTGAAGAAACCATGCTTAAGGAAATAAAGGAAATTATGGTGACACTATCTCAGCAAAGAAAGAATATCGATTAAGAGAAATTACTTTAAAAATAACCAAATGGAAACTCTGGAGTTGAAAAGTCAAACTGAAATGAAAAATTCACTAGAGGAACCAACAAATTTAAAAGAATCAGTGAAGTGGAAGTTAGATGGATAGAGACTACGCAAACCAAAGGACAGAAAACAAAAAGAATGATGAAAAATGAACAGAACCTCAGAGAAATGAGGAACATCATTACCCATACCAATAGATGTGTCATGTGAGTGCCAGAAGAGATAAAGAGAGGCAGAAAGGAGCAGAAAGGAAAGGGCCCCTGCCACAAAGAAGCTGAAAACATTACAAATTTGATGAAAATCAATCAATGAATCTCAAAAACTCAGTGAATTGTAAGGAGGATAAACACAAAGAGATCTACTAAGAGACACATCACAGTAGAAATATTGATATACAAAGGCAAAGAGAAAATTTTGAAAGCATCAGAAAAAATGGGGCCTACACGTGTGTGTGTGTGTGTGTATGAATCCTGCTAAGAGTGATAGCTGACTTCTCAGAAACAATGGAGGAAAGAAGGCAGTGGAATGACATATTTGGAGTGTTGAAGGAAAAAACCCGCCAACCAAGAATCTTGTGTCTTGCAAAGCTATCCTTCCCAAATGAAGGCCAAATACAGACATTTCCAGATAAAACCTGAGAGAATTTATTCCTAGCAGACCCACTTTACTAAAAATAATAAAGAAGATTCTTTAGGATAAAGGCACATGACTGCAGATGGTAATATGAACCCTTGAGAAAAAACAGTGAGCACTGGGAATGGTAATTACATTATCATAAAAGGCAATATAAATGTATATTTATTTTCCTTTCTGTTCCCTGATTTAAAAATCAATGGTATCAAACAATAGCTATACAATTATACTTATAAACATATAGAAGTGTGATATATCTTACATGACAGCACCATGGGAGTTGGTGGGAACAAAGTTGTATTGAAGTAAGGAAATGACATTGGGTAGTAAAAAGAGAGGTGAGGAGTGGGAGGGGGCATAATGGATATTAAGTTTTGAGAAAATTCAAAAGAGTCCCCTACAGGACCTACAAATACTTGCAGTCACTACGCTTTAAGTTGCATGTTTTCCTCTTTTATAAACTGGAAAAATTCATAGTTGATTTAATATCTACTTGTGTCCCAAAAGGCACACTTATTTTTTGACACTGAAATGCAGCCAGTTGGAATAATTGGTTGCTTAGGCTCCATGATTGCATCAGACCTTGCTTTTCAACTCAAGGAGAGAAACTACTGGAAATTTGCTGACCTCAAACCATTTTATTTTTTCTTTTGCAAAAATGAATCAGAATATTTTTAAAATCCTTTAATGCATTATGAATTTCACAATTATAAATCAAGCTTTACCTGTCAAAATATATTCCTATGATTTGATCCTTGTTGAGATTTATTTAAAATTACAGGCATTGGTTGGCTATTTTGGGGTGGTTTTGCTTAGAAACCTTTCAGCAATTCCATTTTCGAGAATCTTATTCTCACTGAGTCAGCTGAACAGTGATTGTGATATAATTTATTACTTGAGTTTCGTAGTTTCCACTTTCAAGGTGACCTGATTTATTTGACTGATACCTTCTAAAGGAAATGGAAGAGTAATTTAGACCCTCTACCACAAGGTTGTGATAGTAAGTTGTGGGTACATATTTGCAGCATCAGGTTTAATGTAAGCATAACTATATGCCCAGTAGTGAGGTAAGTTCTGGGAAAATGAAGATATGAAGGTGAATAAGATAGGATAGTTCCTTGTCATCAAGGAAATGGTCATCTCAAGGGACAGTTTGTGCTGGAAACAAGGAATTTCAGTGCAGTGTGGTATTGTGTTAAATGGAATCCCAGGTGCTCTGTGACAAAGTAGAGAGCATCAAGCCGGCAGGGGTGGGCAGAGAGAGTGGAAAGGAAAGCTCAGTCAGGGGGAGTTTTCAAAGGAGGCAACCCAGACTTCAAAAATGTGTGTTTGAGGTACAAACATATACACTCTCCTTTTCAGAAATTAATCATTCTTAGATAGTAAATAACATTTTAGAATAATTTTAAAGAAATCATGTCAATGATAGACATTTCAGTCAGGAATTTCAAATGAAAGGGACAGATACCCAACAAAAACCAACGTAAGCCGAAGAGGGAATAAGATATTAGGCTTCAGGCACACTTGGATCAAAGAATTCAAATGATGCCATCTCTCTACCCTGTGGATCTGCTGCCTTTTGTATGGTGGCTTCATTTCTTCCTATTGCTGATAAGAACTTATATGTAGCTGAGGTGAAATGGAGGTCACTACTGATCCAGATTCTCTAATTCCCAGGTTAGGAGTCCCAGGGCAAAAGAGCTTTTCCACTATTGTATATACATCTTAAAGAACGTTCTATCTGGCCACATTTTGCCCATCCCAGACCTTGCATGGGTCATGTGCTCATCTCTTGACCAATCAATGAGGTGAGGATAGACGGTCATGGCTCATCCCACATCTGGTAGAGAAAGTACTGGATAGACCATATTTCCAGGGCCACAAGAAATGGTATAGGCTGAGGCAGTTTCTTAATAAAAAAGGAGCTCCTTTCCTAGGCAGGCTCCAACAGTAGCTACTGTAATAGAGCCTGCTAATGGTCCCTCCATATCTATTCCTCTCTTTCTCTTTAAGTGGCAACCCCCAGTGTTATCCAGGTAGTGTCCACCTAGAATATTTCACAGGCATATTTCTTAGACTCACCTGCAACCAGGTGTGGCCATTTGATGAAATCTGGCAAAGGAATGTATGTAGAGTTGCTGTGTAACATCTTCTGGAAATCCTTCTTTAAAAATAGCTATGCACCCTTTGCTTCACTTTTCTTGTTAGTCTTTTCCCTCCTCTCTTTTGGAATTAAGATGGGATGGCTAGCGCTCGACCTGCCAAATTGGGCCAAGAAGAGAGGTCTGTGAGTGAGAGTCTCTGGGGGCTTTGTCCAGCAGATCTGCCACACTTCGCTGAACTGCCTAGTTCCAAACTTTGAGGTGAAAGAGAAATAATTATCTCCCTTGCTTAAAGCACCATGTTTGATACAAACACATCGCAATCCACTTCAGGGCAAGTCAGTACTTCCTCACTGATAACTGCTTTTTCAAACCTTAATTATGATCTTTTTTTAAAAAAAAATATTTATTATTTATTTGTCAGAGAGAGAGAGAGCGCGCAAGCACAAGCAGCGGGGTAGGCAGCAGGCAGAGGGACAAGTAGGCAAGAGAGAGAGAGAGAGAGCATAAGCGGGGGGGTGGGCAGCAGGCAGAGGGACAAGTAGGCTCCTACCGAGCAGGGAGGCTGATGTGGGAGTCAATCCCAGGACCCTGAGATCATGACCTGTGCCAAAGGCAGGCACTAAACCAACTGAGTCACCCAGGCATCCCAACCTTAATTATGATCTTAATTCTATCCAGATAGTGTGATGTAGTTATTCATCTAGTCAACAAATATTTACTGAGACCTACTATGTGCCAGTTCTAGGCAGTGGGGCTGCAACAGGGAACCAAAATGTTCAACAGACTAAGAAGCTTACATTGTAGTTGGACAAGGAGAAATAAAAGAATAGGAATATCATTTATAAATGTAAGACATGCTAAGAAAACATGAAGAAGAAGCATGGTTAAAGAGATAGAAGGGATATTGGAGTGCTAATACTATTTTACATAGGGTGGCATAGAGGAACCTCTTTCTGATAAAATAATGTTTGAGTAGTGATCCAAATCAATGGAAAGTGTGATGGCTCATTGTATATGTCAACTGGATTGGGCCAGATGTCTGCGTGTATTTGTGGGGGTGTTTCTGGTTAGGATTAACATTTGAATCAGTAGATGGAGTAGAACAGATTGTCTTCCCTAATGTGGGTGGGCCTCACCCAATCTATTGAAGACCTGAATAAAATAAAAAGCTGACTAAGAAAGAACTCTTTTTGCCTGCCTGTCTTCTAGCTGGGACATCAGTTTTCTCTTGCCTTTAGTCTCAGACTGGAACATACTCCATCATCTCTCCTGGGTCTCCAGGTTGTTGACTGCAGATCTTGAACTTGGAATTCATGTGAACCAATTCCTTAGAGCAAATCTCTTTTTGGCACAGGAAGGAACAGTGGGAGATCCAGTGAGTTTAGAGCAGTGGTTCTCAAACTTTTTGGTCTCAGGACCCTACAGCATTCCTAAAAATTATTGAGGATCCTTGAGAGTTTTGGTTACATGGATTCTATCTATATTCGACATATTAGAAGTTGAAACAGAAAATCTGAAAATATGTATTGATTCATTTAAAATTACAATAATAAACCTATCATATGCTGATATAAAAATTTTCTGAAAAATAACTATTTTCCAAAACAAAAACTAATGAGAAGGGTAACATTGCATTTTTGCTAATCTCTTCAATGTCTGGCTTGCTAGAGGACAGCTAGAGTCTCATAGCTGCATCCAATCTGTTGTAGTATGTTGTTTTGATTTTAGTGTATGAAGAAAATCTGGCCGCACACAGATACATGGTTGGAAAATGGAAGTATTTTAATAACCTTTTATATATTTGCAGTTGTTCTTCTTTGCTATTATAGCTGACCCTTGAATAACATGGGTTCAAACTTCGTGGGTGCACTTACACATGGATTTTTTTCCCAATAAATACAGTCCAATGCAGTAAATGCATTTTCTCCTCCTTATGATTTTCTTTTCTTTACATTTTCATTTTTTACTTTTTTAATTTAGTTTCGTAAACTCTAAATGCAACATGGGGCTTAAACCCATGACCCTGAGATCAAGAATCACATGCTCTTCCGACTGAGCCAGCCAGGCACTCTCCTGCCTCCCTTTTTTTAAGTGCATTTATTTATTTGGTTTAGTAACTCCTTATAATCTCCTCAACAACATGTTCTTTTCTCTAGCTTAGTTTATTGTAAGAATACAGTATATTAATATAACATAGAAAATATGTCTTGGGGCAGCTGGGTGGCTTAGTCCATTAAGTAGCTGCCTTCAGGCCAGGTCATGATCCCAGGGTCCTGCGATCAAGCCCCATATCAGGCTCTCTGCTCAGCAGGATCCTGCTTCTCCCTCTCCCTCTGCCTGGTGCTCTCCCTACTTGTGCTCCTTCTCTCTTTCTCTCTCTGTCAATAAATAAATAAAATCTTTAAAAAAAAAAAAAAGGAAAATGTGTATTAATTGACTATTGGTAAGACTTCTGGTCAACAGTAGGCTATCAGTAGTTAAGTTGTTGCGGAGTCAACGTTATACACAGGGGCCAGGGCCCCTCAACCATGCATTGCTGTAAACTGTACATCAAAACTCAACACCTGGTAGTCTTTAGAGGGTAGTTGCAATGTGGAATCTGAAACTATATCAAGAAAGCATTTGTTCCATGTACCCCTGTGACAAAATAGGCATGAAAACAACATCTTAGTATTAGAATAAAAATAACTGTGACCTCCAGACCCCTGGGAAGGTGTCAGGAACTACACTTTGAGAACCGTTGCTCTAAGAGAAGAGTAAGTGAGGAAAAATGGGTGACGAGGCCATCCGGGAGCACATGTGGGAGCTTGTAGCTCGTGGTGAGCACTTAGAAATTTGTTCTCAGTCAAAGGTGAAGTCCCTGCAAAGGGCTGAATGGTGAAGTGTGTTGGTCTGACCTTTAGAAGACCTATTCTCTGTCTCTATGGAGACAGACTGCGGGGGCCCAGCATGAGCAAAGAGGCCAAGGAGGACGCAGGCCCAGTAGGTCCAAGCGAGATAATGACCGCTGGAACGCGCGGGTGGTGGGGCTCACCATGTAGACATCTGTGGAATGGCTGAAATGGAAACCTGTCTTTGCCTGAGGTCATTTCACCACTCTGTAAAGAATGATTCAATGGATTTCATTCAGCTAAAGCCTCCATTTTTCTTTGTGGATGCTTCCAATGATCTGTAAGAGCTCTCGGTGTCTCAGGGAATCACAGTCAGCGCATAAAAGAACCCTGGAGAACAATCTCGTCAATAATTTTTAAATTATTCTCGAAGGAGCCACAGGATATCTGTGAAAGTAAGATGCCAGTGATTATAGGAATTCAAGGAAGCCAGTAGCATGTGCTTCAGGCTTCTCAACTCTCCTTGGGTCTGAGCAAGTCCACTTTTATCTGTCGTATTAATGGAGTCTTTAAAAGCTTTTGTTCCAAGAAAGGGTTCAGTGGTTAAATAACAAGTTATGAATAAATCCTGGCACTCTTTGCTGAGTAGGGGGAAGCCTGAGTCCTCAACACAGTATTCCACTCATGTTCTAATAACAGGTCAGTACTGGCCCTTCCCATGAACACTACCTGCCATTCCTCCTGTAAGGCCCAGCTCCGCAGCTCATCATATAGCCATCAGTTACTTTCAGAGCCTCTCCAACTTCACTGGTTTCCACATCGCACCTACCCTGCCTCCATAGCTGCAGACGGTCAGCCATGTAGAGATTATGCAATGATCAAGCCAAGGAAATTTTTAGAGATTCTTCAGGGACTCAAAATTCCAATGCTTTCAGAAGACAGGCATGTAGGAGGCTAAGGGCATGGCCAAAAGTGGGAAGACAGAATGTGGATGTTCTGACTACAGCATTCCGATTCAAAATTTAGAAACACTTCTGGCAAACAATGACAAAGCACAGGCAAAGTAAAGAAACAAATTGCCTCCTACAATGCCTTACCTATTCCGGTTTGGCCCTTTAAAATCTCGAATTGGTTTGATTTGCCCATTTTTCACACGAGGCTCTCTTGTGGAGGGGCTGTGACTTGGGAGGTTGTAGAGGTTGGGGATGGAGAGCTTGGGTTTTGAGTCAGATTCACTGAGCTTGTACCACGGGACCACCACTGGTGAGATGTGTGATCTTGGAAATCACTTCTGTAAGTCTTCCTTCCCTCAACTACATCCCTCCAGGAAGCTCTTGGCCCAGGCGGCCTGGCATTAAGTGCTCAAAAACCATAGCTGTTCGTGTTGTTCTCGGATAGGGTCCCGTGCAGCAAACTGGGTACAAAACTAGAAGGTTCTGCATCATCTGGAGATTTGCTGTTGAAGAAATCTGACACCAGCACTTCTGGTCCCTTTGGTGCACCTGCAGACACTGCCTCCAAGCCCTCAAAAAGAAGAGGACTGGAGAAAGAGGGAACCTTGGACAAGATGAGGAATTGAGGCAGAGCTTATGGCAGGACACGAGCTCCCCACAAGCCAGACAGTGATTCTCAGGAGCAGCTGTTTTGCCTTAAGTATGAGGTCCCCTTGGGGGACGTTGTTAATGGAAGATGATCTTTACCTCAGGTTTCCCCAGCTCTGCCCTGGGCTTTGGCAAAGGCCAGTAGCAGTCAGCTTGTGTGCAGGCCACTCTGCCCCTGCCCCCTGGAGCCCCAGTTTCCAGAGAGTCCGGCGGGACTGCCGAGTGGCTGCCAGGAGGAACCACATTTGGTCAGGTCAGATCGCGAACAGTATTTGAATTGATGCCCTGGGATTAAAGAGCCAGCCCGTCTCTGGCTGAAGAGAGACTGAAGTTTGCAAATGCAATTTTAAGCTTGTTGCTTGGATGGGTTTTATGTTGTCACATACCCTTCTCTGGAGTGTTAAACACTTTACGAATGTCTGTTGGGTGTTTGGGCACATTATGGTTTTGATTAAATTATATTCACAATTCTGGGGAACCGTTGTGCCTAATACACCCGCAGAGTGTGGGTTTGGGGGACTTAAAGGGACATGCTTTTACAGAGTGCCCACTCCCCTGATTCAGGACATTGGTTACTTGCAAAGGAATCACTTTTACTCAAGAATTCTCAGGGTCACCTGGGTGGCTCAGTGGGTTAAGCCTCTACCTTCAGCTCAGGTCATGATCTCAGGGTCCTGGGATCGAGTCCCGAGCTGGGCTCTCTGCTCAGTGGGGATCCTGCTTCCCCCTCTCTCTCTGCCTACTTGTGATCTCTCTCTCTCTCTCTCTCTCTCTCTCTCTCTGAAAAAAAAAAAAAAATTTAAAAAAAAAAAAAAAAAAAAGAATTCTCAGTGTGCTTAAGGATGCGAAGTCTGAAGAACAAGTTCCAGCTGTCTGCTTTCCAGGCCTCATCAAGGCCACTTGAATCTCTCTGAACTCCTCTTTCTTCATCTGTTAAATGGGCATAATATCTCCCACTCAGAACAGGGTAGCCAGGAAATTCAGACTGCATCATGGGTGTTGCATACTTAGCCCAGTGTCTGGGGATTCATTAGTGGATGCGCTGGCACCAGAATTGCCATGCCTTACTCTCTTAATGGCCTTGGTCAGCAAAAATAATTAATCAGATTTGAACCTCCTGCGTCAGCGATGCATGCATTACGTGTCTTGGGTTCGGGAAGAGCAATCTTCATTTTCTTATACCACGTGGCAGGTGCTTGGAGGCAAATGCCACAGAGAACTGAGGTTATCATCTTCTGCACTTTCTGGGGCTTTCCAGAGATCAGTGACATTCCGCCTTGGTAGAGTGCCAGATAAAACACAATGGTGAAAGAAATTGGTTACCGGTGATCCCCAACAAAGCAGATGTGACTCACGACTCTGGCGGGTAGAAAGTGGGATAAGAGTCTGTTGTACTGTGAGCTTAGGTCTCCGAGAAGCTCTGAGAATGAGGAAAGAGAGATTTCAGATTTCAGGACACATAGGTAGAAATGCCAGGCACAGTGTCTCCCTCGGGGTTACAGTGGATGAGACCGCCGGATAGGATCACCAGCCCTGGGCTCACCCAACAGAGCCAGACATGGGCTTTCTGGGTTCATCTGTTCTGCTAGACAGGGCTGCACCTGCGGTGACTTATGAGCAGGTGTCCCTCTAATTAATCTGCTCAAATCTAAACTGTCCCCTCTTTCACCTGCAAAGAAATGCTCCTCATTACCTTGGGTGTCCACCTTTCCTTTATGTGAAGGTGGTTTTTTTGGTTGTTGTTGTTTTTAAACCAACCAACCAACCAACCAACCAATCAATCTCTCTCTCTCTCTCTTAAAATAGATAACATTTCTGGGAGAGGACTTTTCCAGCTATTACGTCCTTAGCTGTGTCAGACTACTGATTTCCAATGAGACAATAGGTTGAGAGTGGGAGGAAGGACTTGGGGCTCATGAATTTTGAAAGAGGAGGACGTGGTGCCCGACACACTCTCCTGGGAAGTCTTTCAGTAAGTACGCTCTGAGCACCTATATCATCATTCTACCTCGGCCACTTCCAGAGAATTCAGATTTTTTTTCTACAGATTTTATTTATTTATCTGAGAGAGAGAGAGAGAGAGAGCATGAGTTGGCGGGGGGGGGGGGGTGGGGGGGAGGGAAGAGGCAGAGGGAGAGGGAGAAGCAGGCTCCCCGCTGAGCAGGGAGCCTGATATGGAGCTCAATCCCAGGACCCAGGAATCATGACCTGAGCCAAAGGCAGATGCTTAACCAACTGAGCCACACAGGTGCCCCAAGAATTCAGATTTCTTTGCTCCACCAAATCAGTCTCCAGGGGCAAGATCTGGACATCTTTGTGTTTAACAAACCCTTAGGGTAATTTTATCACAGTTTTGTTTCAGTCCCAGCCCTGTTTGGAGAGTCCATGGGGTGAACCACGTGTCGTTTTAAGCTGCCAAATATATGATAGATCTGCTTATGTGATTGCACCTGAAGACGAAATTCATCTACTGTGCCCCAACCATGTTGCCGGAGTACACCCTGCTGTAGGTCTCTAGTGCTTGGGGGTTGAGTGCACTGACTGGCGGAGATGGAGAGGTGGGAAGAGAGGGGAGGATGCCCTTTCTTGTTCCCTCTACTCCGACTCCTTATTCTACATCACCTCCCAGGTAGGAAGACGCATGTCCTTTGATCTCCATTGTGTTCCTAGGATACCACTGTGAGCATATCTGGATTGTTTTATTTGGACTTTCAAGGAGGAGAGAAAAAGCATTTAGCAGCTTCTTACAAGATCCTCGGTACATGGTACAGTGAGCTTTAATACAATCTGCTCTAACTCAGAAACTCGCTCAATGCCTTTCCTGGTATGTGTACTCCTCAAGTTCTGCGGCAAACCTTTGCTTTGCTTTGTTTTGTTTTGTTTTGTTTTGTTTTGTTTTGGCAGAGCCGAAGGGAAACTGTAATGGGGGTTATTTTCCATACTTTTACCATAAATTTTTATTTACCCATCAGGAAAGAAAAAGAGCAGTAAATTGAATGTTCTACTCTTTAAGAAGGACACATGCCAGGGAGGAAGGAAACTCACAAGGCTCTTAATGACATCATTTACAAAAGAAAGTCCTTAGAAACCTCTAGTGCTGCCAGGCCGACTTGCCTGGTTGATGTCTGAAGGAAATTAATTGATTCCTGTTTTTGTATCGAGTGGAAAGGGCATTAGATACGACGAATAATGGCTTTCACCTTAAATGCCTGCGCTCCAATCCTGCAAACACAAACGCCCTCCCTGAGGAATTTTCTGAGAGCACTAGTTTAACTAAGTGACAGGACCTCTCTAGTGGTGTGGTTTCTGGTGGGAAAGGCAGGATTTTTGTATCTTTAAAAGAATTAGTTTTTAGAACAGTAGTCCTATATGAAGGCTGAGGTTTGAATTGTATAACTGCACAAGAAAGGTTTACATGATCATGGTGAGCTTTCTTATCATTTTTATCTCTACTTGTCATGTTCATCAAGTGAAGATTGTATCAAAGGTGATTTCGTAACATTTGTAAACGTAAGGAGCGTTTACTCTGTCCTGAGCAGTGCCAGTGCTTTGGAAGTCTGATCTTGTTAAGAGATCAAAAGGGGTAGGTACCATCATTTTTATTTTATAGAGAGAAAACTGAGACTTGGAGATGCCCGAAGCTAACAAGAACGACAAAAAGCGGCTGAAAATATGTGATAGGAACCAAGACCATCTGATTTCAAAGTCTGTAGAGTTAACACAACCCTAGGCTTGTAGACATAGCATTTTGCTATGTGCCCACACAGATGGATGATTATTAGGGACAAAATATTGCTTTATTTCATTTTATAGGGTTCAGGTTCAAGAGAGAGAGGATAGTAGAGGAAAGAAACAGCCCCCCCCACCACCCCTCAGTATGTTGGCCCTTGGAAAAAGTAGGTCAGGACTCTCACTCAGCCTCCTAATAGCTGTTTCAAATCATTTTGGCTTTGCATTTTAGTTTTGTTCTCTCACTAACTCTGTATGTTCATACGGGCATGTGTCAGTGTCCTTAACTCTGGGTTCTCTCCCCCAGGAAAGATGGAGTTGGATCAAATGACCATGAAGTTCATTGACTTTAGTTCTAACATTCTACAAGTATACATGGTGCCTGCTTCAGGAAGCTCGTGATCTCCCAGCAGGTGTGAAAAACACAAGCAATGCATGGTGCAAAGTAGAAGTTCAAGTGAATAAGTGAAGTATCTCTCTAGGTGGTCTGGGAGTCAGTGCTAAATCAATGAGAAAGACTGTAAGGTAGGCAGAGAGATAACATAATCCTGGTTCCATCTAGGAGTTCCCCAAGGGGATAAAAAATGCTGGGCTTTTTAAAAGTTCAGACAACTGGACTTATAAACATTTATAAGATGAATCCATGCTCTCTGTCATGAGGCAAATACCAGGGGAGTATTCAAGCTGAAGGACAGCTAGGAGAGGTAGGGAGCAAGAGGGGATCCCTTGCCCTTGTATCGTCTGGTTTTTTGTTTTGCTGCGTTCCCTTTAGCACTGCACACACATTACAGGTCTCTTCGTGACACATCAGGGCCTTTCACTTAATCGCACTTTCATAGGGTCTGGAGTTCCTCGATGACACTTGTAGATCTCCATATCTGGCACAGTGCCAGCACTGATGATGCACTTAATAGATGATGGGTTGGATGAATGGTTGACATATTTTGGAGATGTTCATTCATTTAAACAACCACCACCACAACAACTCTATCAGTCCCTTTGGGGGCCAGGCACTCCTTGCAAAGATGAAAATGATCCTGACGCAGCTTTCACACAACTCCAAAATCCCGTAGAGGTGTAATCATAAATTGCAGAAATGCAAAGTGGAAAGGGAAGAATGCCTCAAGAGAAATGTAACTGAGGCCCTCCCAATTTGGGTAGACCAGAAGGGAGAGTGCAAGTAAATTCTCAACTTGATAAAACCGAAAGAGAAGACATAGAATGGGCAAATATGGCCCCAGAGAGCCAGACGATTTTTTGGTTTTCCCCCTATCAGCCCCTCCACTCTCAAAGTGGATCAGTTTCCTTAGGCCTTGGATGCTGGTTCTTGGATTTCCTTCACCCCTCTGGCATATTATCCATTTGAGAGGCTCAGATCACATCCTGACTTTTGGGTAGCCATGTGTCTAGCCAGCAGAACCCCAAACATGAATAAAAACAATATAGAAAGTATTGGTTCTCATCACAGACAGAGCAAGAACTCAAGGGCAAGAGCTGGCCAGAGATTGAGGGGAAGGGCGAGGAGGATGAAAGCAGAAACAGCGGGTCTTTTCATTGCCATGTGTCTTCCTTCCAAAGAAGGAAGCATGGAAGGTCTAGGTGAGTGGGGGGTTCTGCTTTGAAACGAGCTAGTTACTTCGTTCGACAAGCAAGTGGAGCGTCTGTGATGACTCAGGCAGTGTGCCGAGCTCTGAGAGACCCTAGCATCTCCCTGTTTATGTAATTAAATCTGAGATAGAGAATGCAAAGTGTATTAGTTTGTTGGGGCCGCCATTACAAAGTACCACAGAGTAGGTGGCTTAAACCACAGGAATTTATTTTCTCACAGTTCTAAAGGCTAGTAGTCCAAGATCAAGGTGTCAGCCGTGTTTTTTTGTTTGTTTTTATTTATTGTTGTTTTTGTTTTGTTGTTTGTTTGTTTTCCCTGAAACCTCTCTCTTTGGCTTGCAAATGGCCCCCTTCTCATGGCTTCACAGCTCCCTGTGTGTTGCCTGTGTCCTGATCTCTTCTTATAAGAACACCAGTCAGACTGGACTAGAGCTCCCCCTCATGACCTCATTTTGCTTAATTATGGCCTTAAAAGTCCTGTTTCCACAGTTACCTTCTAAGGCACTAAGGGTTAAGACTTGAACCTGTGAATTTTGAGAAGACCCAGTTCAGCCCATTACATGAACTTCAAACTCACAGCCTCAGTACAGGAAGGGGAGAAGCGTGGAGGTGTTTATTTTATGAAAGTTTACCTTTAATAGGTAAGTAAATCCATGTTCCTCAACAAAATGAAAACCAGCTTGAAAAAGCCAAAGCGTTAAAGTTTTCCATTTACTCAGGATTTTATTGTTTGATGAAGATAGTAATTTTTCAGTTTTTTTGGCACTAAGCTATGTTAACCAGCCCTGTTTTGTTTACTAAGTCCTTAGTTACAGCCTAGAGCTGACGTAGAATGTCTTGCTCTGGCAATGTGTACACAATGTACAAGCTCTGAAAGAGGAAAAAACATACTTTGCTGGCCTTAGGCTGAAATTTACTATAAAGGAGGATTTCAAGGGTGTTAAGAGAAGGGGATAAATGATGCTGCATGATTTTCTTCCAGTGGATGGAGACGCATTTTTTTGGACTTGGATAAGAGGAAACATTTTGACTTGGGATCAAGGGGAACAACATGACATTAAGATTGTTCGTTATGCTTATCAACAGGAACCTCTATGCTTGTTAAAGTCACTTCTGTTCCCATAGAGGACATTTTCATTTCTGACCTTAGTCATGACCTTTAAGTGCCTGTGTGAAATGATGAAAGATACTGCAAAATTCCATCCCTGAGCCAATTTTGTGATTATCATAGTGTGGCAACTTAAAAAAAAAAAAAATCCTTATTCTGTGCATGGAGTAGAGTTTGGGGTTATTTTAAATAGTGCCACCTACTGATTTTAAATCTAATAATATTACCAATTTGGTTTTTTTTTTTTCCATGAAGAAAACAACTTTGTATAAAGTATTCCTAGAGTAGTTGAATTCTAGGAGATATTATAAAATGCCTATCTTGTTCGTCTTCCTTATCTTATAGGGAAGAACCTGAGGTTAGCAGATGTTGCCTCTCTCTCTTTCTCAGTGAAAGAATCACAATTCAACCCAACTGAATCCAAGGTTCCCCAACTCCCTACTTAGGGCTTGTTCTAGCCTTAGAGTCACAGAGCATGTGCCAAATGGGACCTTGGAGACCATGGAGTCAACCCCTCTTGTTACTATTAATTCATTGATTATTATTAATTAAGGGCCCGGTAGCCCAGAAAGGCGAGACAATCTGTTGAGGTCACAGGGAATTGAAGGTAGGAAGTGGAACCTACATTTTTATTCTCCAAGTTCTGAGAACACCCTTCCAGGATTTCTCCTAGCACCTCCTGTGTGTCTCCTATGCACAAAAGTACTGACAAGGGCCCCGAGTCCTTATCTTATAGTAAGGATAGGAAGCACAGGGTTTGGGACTCCGCTTCTTGTACTATTTATCTTCCTTTTGTACAGAAGAAGAAGATAGGACAGGGTTAGAGATTCCAACAAGGACACAGACAGAGTTCCAACTTTATTTAAGTGTGGTGGATCCTTTGAAGAATGTGTTTCTCAAGTATAGACTACCTGCTAGGAAGCAAGGATCAAAAACAAAACAAAACAGAAAAATGATTTTGTGCTCTCTTCCTTCTCAGTGTGGGGAAACTAGATTAAAAACATTTCAAAGCATACCTAAAAATACACGGTGCATAAAACGAACTCACATACCAGGTATTTCTTTTATTGTAGTGTCGTGGACCTGTCTCCTCTCTCCATCCACAAATTGAAACCTTCTGGAAGCAAGACTGTATCTCAATCACTTTTATCTATAATACTTCGCATGACCAATACCAGTTTAACTTAATGAACTCACATTCAACAACAATAAAAGATGTCCTGGAACAAGATATCATAAGATTCCTACATTGGTTAGAATTAGACCCCACGGGGGAGGAACAGGAAATAAAGGCAGTACTTAAACAAGTAGAAATGTTTCCTACCCCACATTCAAGATGTTCATAGGCGGTAGCCAACACTTCATGGTGCAAGTGATCAAGAGACAGTTCTTTCTTATAAACTGTGGAGTATGGCTTCCGCTCCAAAATGGCTGTGAGAACTCTAGTGATTACATGTAAATTCTAGCAAATAGGAAGGGGGGAAGTGATGAAGAATGATGTGCCCTCTCCATTTAAGAAGACTTCCAAGAAACTACATACACAACTTCTGCTTATAGCACAATAGCCAAAATTCAGTCGTGGCCATAGCTAGCTGCAAAGGAGGGGAGGAAATGTAGTCTTTTTCTCCTGAGGGAGTCACAGGTCAACCTTTAGAGGGATTCCATTAGGGAAGGTGGGGGAGGGTCTGGAAGAAAACTGACAGGATCTGTCACAACTCCAAGCTCTTGAAAGGAAAGTTTCCTTGTGGTATTTCAGGTTTTTGTTTCTTTGGTTGGTTTTTAGTTTTGGTTTGTTTTTCATGGGGGCCAGTAGTCTTTGGTCTTGTGATAAAGATTGTAGGTTTAGTAAGAAACAGATTGAACCCTGGCTCTGCCGATTACTACATGTGTGTGACTTTGGTTAAGGACCTTAACTTGTAGGATTATTGGATGAATGAAACCACACTCCTGGCACATTTGCCATAGGCAATAAATGATGGTGTTTATTGTCATTTTTTCTTATTAATTTTCCCTTTAAGAACATGTATACCCCAAAACACATCTATAACAGATGTGAGGATTTCGTCATTCTCCCATCAGATAGAGGGAGAATTATAAACTCACTCACCAAAGTGCCAAAAGCAAGGAATCATTCTTTCCTTCTGATGAGCTGGCATGGGGAATTGTTTCTGCGAATATTCTGTATATATGGGTCCTGACCTGTGGCCCCATGGGAAATGTCATTACATGTGGGATTCTGTGTATTTGGGAGCTAGGTGCTCTGGATAGAAATGGCATAGAGGAATTCCAGAACCCTTAAATATGTTCCCCTTATTAAGTATGTCCATTAAACATCTTTTTCCCATAAGGAGAAAAACTATAAAGTTGCTGGTACCCCTTCCAGCCAATTTTGTTGGTTGGTTGATTGTGGATTAGTGGAGCAATGAACTTGAGCACCAATGATGTGCCCCAGCCTTGATGTTTTTATACTTTTTTAAAAGACAGGCAAATGGGTTAGAGAACCACCTGCAGTGACCTCAGCCTGGACAAAAAAAAAAAAAAAAAAAAAACAAAAAAAAAAACAAAAAACAAACACACAGCCCTCAGGAGAACAAATATTCATTGAACCCTGCTATGTGTCAGGCACTGTATTAAGCCCCAAAGAGCACTGATGTCTTGTAGGAGAGACAGAATCCAAGACAGATGATACCCTGAGAAAGAGGAATTACAACATAAGCTCACAGGTCAAGAAAGGTTACATACTCATCATTCTATGACATAGCTGGAAATTATACAGAACTCAGGATGGAGAAATTTCTACTAAAGAATGGGCAGGGAAAACATAGAGATATTTGCCTTGTTGCCTTTCTTTGGACACTAATTTTGTGACCTCTAGTAGTCTGTTAGCATTTTCTGGGCTCTCACCATTGCCAGGATGGAAGCCAAGGCAGTCTGCCTGTTCTGCAGGGAGCCTGGTGTGCTAGCCTCGTACTGACACAGTGCTGAGCGCCGTGATTGTGTTTTGCATGACAGCCAGAGTCCAGCAATAATTTTCTAATAGAAGTCACTAGGAAACGATGCTCTGAAACATACTACATGTTTTTAGGCTGCAGGCATTCATTGATTTACCATAATCTGACTTGAAAGATAACATAGTGGAGACAGGATTGTGCTTTGACTGCAGGATTTGGGTGTAAATCCAGCTGCCTCCTTGGCTTCCTTGGGATGGTGCAAGACTTACTTACTGTTTGTTAGCTTCTGTTTCCTCTTCTGGGGGATTTTTGTGGAAATTAACTGGAATGACATGTGCAAATCAGTGGATTGTCTGGGAGGTATTAGGTACTTAATACTAGTTAACATCTTCTCCTCCACTTGCCTTCCTTGTCCCCCGGATTGCTCTCACCAATGACCAAATTCTGTGGGCGACTTTTAGTGCTTGCCTCCTAAGCCTTCTCAACATTAGACACGGCTGACCATACATCCTTTCTGGGCACCCTCTCCCATCGTTTTGCACAAGGTCACCATCTCTTATTTTCTTCTTACCTACCATTCTATCCGTGGCTGAAGCAGCTTTCTGCACAGCCCCTGAAAGACTGGTATTCTCCAGTGTCATTCGTCACCCTCTTACTTCATCCTGTCTTTCTTGGCAAGTTAATCTATTTCATGGCTCCAGCCACCAGAGCGTTCAGTCTGCTGGAGACATAAATCCATACCCACTGCCTTCTTTCCCAAACCTTGGGTTCCAGCAGCCTGCTTTGTATCTTCCTCTGAATGTCCCAGCAACTTCGGCATATGAAAGCACGAACTCTTCTTCCCTCTGCTAGATTTCCTCTCTCAACGAGTGCATGGCCATCTATCAACTTACCTTTCTTTAACCGTTCTTTTTAATCAGTTACAAAGTCCTGTTGATTGACCCACAGGATTTCTCCCAGACTTGTCTTCTTCCCCATACTACTTTAGCCCAGGTTAGCTTTACCTCTTCCATTTTCAATGACCATGCTAGCTTTCTAACTGGTTCCCCTGTCTCCCTTCTCTTCCCCCCTCTAGTGTGCCTGTTAAAATCATAATTAAATTTAGATCGATATATTCTCTCCTGCTTACTGATCTTCACTGGAGAAGTTCTGGCTAAAACAGGGCAGTAAAGCTCTTTCTACCCCAACTCTGTCTTCTAAAAGCAACTGAAAAAAAGGGAAAGAAAGTTTTCATCTTCAAATAACTTAGAAAATACCCACAACCCTAAGCTCTGAAAAATAATCGCTGAACTCAGTTAACAGTTGGATTTAATTGAGGGAAGACACTTAGAGTAAATCCACTTTTCCATAGTGGTCTCCAGAAAGAGACAGCACATTGTTGAAGAGACAGTTGTGCCTGGAACAGCATTATGTGGGGTTGTGGGCAGCCTAGGTAAGTGTCCAAGTCCCTGTTCTTCCCTGGGAAATGTCATAAGAAGCAGAGCCAGGAGAGAATCCTGCAGACGTGCCATCTTTACAAGAATTCTCAGAGGAGAGAGTACAGTAGAGATGGTAGGTGGCAATCCCGTCTGAGCCATTTGTTATATATAAGCAGACACACGCAAAACACTTCTCACATAGGTGAGGCTTCATATGTGTGCCAGTCAGATCTTGTTCTTCCATCCCATAGTTCTCCAGAAAGAAAAAGAAAAAAAAAGCAGCTATATCAAAGAAGATAAAAACAGACCATGTAGTAAAAATTAGAAAACAAAGGAAGCATTAAAAATAGAAAACATAACTAAGAGAAGGCAACAAAGAATGAGCACATCTATTGTTAATAAATTTAAATGGGGCTAAAATCATCTGTTAAAAGAAAGACATAGAGAATGAATAACAAAACAAAATCCATATCTGATACCTTGTAGCAAAATGAACTCTTTGTTAATCAAAATTGGAAACATAAAATGGAAGTCCTAGAAGTATGAAAGAAAACATGGGTGGATTTTAAAATAATATTGGAGTGGAAGAGACATTTCTAAGACCTGGATGGGGCCCAGAAGCCATAAATAAAATCATGGTCAATTTGCTTATTTTCCCAATATATAAAGAGCTCTTATAAATCAGCAAGGAAAAGACCACAAACTAATAGAAAAATTGGCAAGGAAAATAAAAACCCATTCCCAGAGAAAAAAAAGCAAAAATGGTTAATGAACATACAAGCCGTTGCTCATCTTCACTCAGTGAAAGAATTATAAGTCAAAACAGGAAGTTAAGAAAGGTTAACTTACTAGAGTGGCCAAGATTTAAAAGTTTGATAACAGAGTAATATCAAGGATATGTTGAAACAGATAGAGTCATACTCCGGTGATGGGAGTATAAATAGGTACTTTTTCTACTGGGCAAGCTGAAAGTAGCTCTCAGATTTTAAAAGTCACATACCTTTTGATCCAGCAATTTTGCTTTTAGTGTCTCCCCCCCCCCACACAGGAATATTCGCACATACTTCCAAAGATATGAGGATGGATTTCAGCCTTGTTGGTAATAAGAAACCATTGGGAACAACTTAAATATCTACCAGCTGAGAATCAGTTAAACAAAAGATAAGCAACAACTAAAGTATGGAATACCATACTGCTATTCAAAAAACTAGGTGAGGGGAGTCTGGCAGGCTCAGTCACCCAGGTTGAGTATCTGACTCTTGATTTTGGCCCAGGTCATGATCTCAAGGTCAACCCCAGCATCACCTTCCACACTCAGCCCAGAGTCTGCTTAAGATTTTCTCCCTTTCCTTCTGTCCCTCCCCCTTCCCTGCTTGTGCTCACTCTCTAAATACATACATACATACATACATATATAAAATATTTTAAAAAATAGTGAGATGGAATTATATATGCTGAATTATAAAGATCTCCACAATATATCACAAAGCAGGAAATAAGCGCATACAATGCAGTGTGTAAGTATTTGCTCACAGGCAAATTTTAAGAGTATTTATATGTATTTATATGAAAGGAGATAGAATAAGGAGTAGACACAGTAATGTGGGATAAGGACAGAGATTCACTTTTTTTTTTCTCTGATTTTTTTTTAAATTTTTAATCTTTTATAAACATATATTTTTATCCCCCGGGGTACAGGTCTGTGAATCACCAGGTTTACACACTTCACAGCACTCACCAAAGAGAGATTCACTTTTTATTATATCTCTTTGTACTGTTTGAATGCTTTCTAATATATGCTTGGTTTTCATAGTGAGAATAGAAAAATGATAAAAACAAAATACAATGGGATGCAAGAGAGAAAATTTCAGATCCTTTTAATGCACCTGCATTATTTATAGGATTAAGTTCAGAAGCCCCGCCTACCGTGGTAAACACTTAGCCACCTAACGTAGTGAATCTTGCCCATCTCATCTACTGGCATTTCTTTCCTTTGTCTCTCTTCTAGCCATAACTAACCAGTTATCACTTCTTGAGTACATCATGACCTCAGTGTCTTTATTTTCCACTTTTGTGTGAAATCTCTGATTCTATCCCAGGAAATGGTACTCATCCTTTAAAGCCAAGTTCAAATGAGGCCTTATCTCTGACTGTTCAGACCCCATAGGAGCTCCTTGCCCTCACAGCACTTTCCTCTGAGGGAGGCTAGATTTGTTGTCATCTCACCTGCTCTGTGAATCCCAGGAGGACTAGATGAAGCTGATTCTCTACAGAACAGCCTGATCTGGTCTCCAGTTGCTGTGTGCATTGGAACCATCCCTCTGAGACTCCCGTGAGTGAGGTCTGTGTTGAAGGACTGTTTGGACTTCACATTTGCTTGGGCAGGTCGTCATACAGAAGGACGGGGCAGGAAGGCTCCAAAAACATGTTTGCTGATACACATGTATGTGTTTTACATAAATTACCTTGTTTGGTCTTGACCCTTCAAAGTCCTTCTTATTAGCCTTGTTTTGTAAATGAAGAAGGCTGAGGCTCAAAGAGGTTGGGTGAATCACCCAATGTAAATGGTAGAGTTTGGTTTCAAATTTGGGACTTTCTGGCTGCAAAGTCTGTGCCTGTTCCTTTCTGGAATCTGTGTTCTGTGGAGGGAGGGGGATTCAGGATGAAGTAACAGTGTTCTCATTGAGAGGCTCTATCCCAAAGTCTCTCTTGGTTTGTCATATGGAGGTGAGCATAGACTGGGCTGAGGGCAGAGGTGTGGAGGATAACATAAGGAGTAACATTACGGCAGATGGAGAAAGTTCAATATGGCATTTATTTGCTAATTCCTTCCCTCTGGAAGTCCCAGATTTGTGGATGTTCTCCTGACCTAGGTCCTGTCCTTCGAAAAGGCCAGCTGGAGCGATTCTGTTTTCTGGAATAACACAGGGAAGATGATGATTAATACTTGGCCAACTTCAGAGTAGGAAATGTGAAACACGTGCCTGTTCGGGGTTCCTTCACATGTTTCTAATCAACCAACCAGATTTTACTTGAATCTTTTATGGCTTCTCTGAAATTTGTAGTGAAATTGCAAGCCAAGTGTAGCCCGGGACCTATTTGCGGTTGCTATAATATCCCCTTTCCTGACTCCTTCCACCACTTAGTGAAAATTATTATTGCAGTAAAATCTCTTAGTCATACTTTCCAGGGGGTTGAAATTTCTTCGCTTGTCATATGGATAAATGTTATATTATGTTACTATAGAGCAGTACGGTTCGATAGGTCTTTGCTTGGAATTTGACAAAACACACAGTTGAAGTTAGATATTGAGAATTCTGTATGTAGGATGTATCGTAACTTCAAGAAACGTTCTGAGAACCTACCATATATGAGGTATGTGGGAAATGGGGATACAGAGATGGTTACTACCTTGATTTTGTATAATAGTCCATCACTTAACCCGAACACATCTGACAGTGAGCTCACTATCTTCACTGACCTGAGTTTTGATGATGACACCAGCAGGAATCCAGTTGCTGAAGCTCAGACCATGGGAATCATCTGTTATTGTTCTCCCTCATTTATAACTATAATAATAGAGCAAATCCAAGTAATACATTTTCTCCTAAAGATTTCTTGATTTTGCATCCTCATCTCCATTGTCATGGTCTTTTCTCTGGTTCAGGACTTCGTCTCTCGCCTTGAAGGTTCTAGTAGCTTTCTCTCTCCGCTCCCTGCCCTCAAGTTCTCATCTTCCTTATCCCTGCTTGAGCAGTTACTCAAAGCAGAAGTAGGATATGTCACTTCCCTGCTTAAAACACTTCATGAACTCACTATCCCACACAGGATGAATGCCCGGATATTCAAGACTTTCCAAAGCCTTCCACTATACTGCCTTGGCTGCCAAGTGAGGGGAGGATGGGCAGACTCATAAGTGAAGACACCATATAAAGACCATCTTTTCATTTGGAAATATCCAAAGCTCTGTAAAATGGAGAAGCTGTGGTTTTGGATGAACTAAGATGAGTTCCCAGTTCCTAGAGATCCTAGAGATCCATCCGCCATGGTAAACACTTAACAACCTAACCTAGATGACCTTGCCCAATCTCATCTCCCAGCATTTCTTTCCTTTGTCTCTCTTCTAGCCATAACTGCCTTCTGTGAAGGCAGAAAAAAATAGATTTAAGACAACGTAATGAGTTTTGGAACTCTTTTAGTCAAAATGTGATGTTTATTGGAAGCATGAATTCAAGGGTTTTTTTCATAACATACTTATGTATCCATCCATTTATTCATTCACTTCTTTGATCAACAGATAAGTATTGAACACCTAGACAAGGGAGTTAAAGAATACTGTGATACAGTCTCTGCTCTCAAGGAAAGGCAGATAAATAGGCAATTATAAGACCAAAGAATGAGCGCTCTGTTGTGAAAAAACACAGGGTGTTTTGAGAACACGTATTAGGAGCACCTAACGCAGTCCAAGGAAGGTCGGGGAAGGTATGTTGAAGTGGAGAGCAGAAAGAAAATATGACTTACCTCGATGAAAAGAAGAATGAAGAGAAGTTCAAGTGGTGGAAAACATCGGCAAAATCTCAGAAGCAAGACAGAGGGAAATTTCGAGATGCTAATATGGTGGGATTACAGTGCCTGAGGTTAGGATAGAAGCAAACGTGGAGATTAGATACGAATCTACAGCAGGAAGTAATAGGCCCTCCATTGGGACAGTGCCAGGGCTCCTGGCGGAGCCTGTGGAACACGGACTGGGCTCCAACTCACTGAGCTCCTTAGCTATGGACAACACGTTTATCTATAGGAAGCACTTTGACCAGATTGTTGCTAAATTGTTTTAAGGAGTTGATCTTTTATCTTCAGGACAATGGAACACCCTGCAGGGTATTCAGCAGAGGTCTTAGGTGGTTAGTTTAGAATTTTCAAACCATCTCTCTGGCTGTATCTTGGAAAGTAAGTTAGAAGACTTCAAAGTCTTCCAGGAGACTTTCTCGGTGGTCCAGCTGAGAGATGATGGTGGCCTAATTTCAGGTAGAGGCATTCACTGGAATTAGGGCCATCATGAGTCATTAAAAGAAATTCAGCAGCAGAGGTCAAGGAGTTGGTGGGAATTACAGTCTTGCTCTTTCTCACCGAAAGTCTGCCTTGCTGAAAGGCACAGAACGCTGGGCTTGTTGGACCATGATTTCAACTCAGTGAAGAAAAGGTTTTTTTATTTTTTATTTTATTTTTTTAAGATTTTCATTTTATTTATTTGACAGAGAACACAAGTAGGCAGAGAGGCAGGCAGAGAGGGAGGGGGAAGCAGACTCTGCTCAGCAGAGAGCCTGATGTGGGTCTCAATCCCAGGACCTTGGGATCATGACCTGAGCCAAAAGCAGAGGCTTTAACCCACTGAGCCACCCAGGTGCCCTGAAAATGTTTGTTTGTTTGTTTGTTTGTTTGTTTTTTAAAACAACAACAACAACAAAATTGTTGAATTTATTTCAGTTTATAACTGATATAAAAAACCTGCCTGTATCTAATGAATGGGATTTGGGGAGTTTGGACATATGCATACACCAGTTGAAGTAATAAATCTATCCATCACCCCAAAACAACTCTTAACAATAAAAATTCAACGAAGCAGTAGGAAGAAAAGCAGAACGAGATTGTTTGTCTCCCAAGCTGGCCCCAAATCAGTGCCCCCTACATAGGAGAATAACCTCACCAGAGCCTGACAGGGACATTTATGTTTGTGACAACGTGTTCTATATTTCCTCCCACTGGAAACATTTTCACGAGGCAATTAAAGAATCTCATTCATTACCTCAAAAAGCAACTTGGGCTTTCACGGTTGTGCAATCACATCAAGTTAAATTTTTACAGGCCCTCTGTTGGCCTGGCGTGGGTGAGATGTGAGCCTGCAGGGCGGGGGTGTGAGAAGCACGGAGAGTCAGACCCTAGTGGCATTAGCTATATGGCAATTTGGGTTGGTCTGTGTTAATATCCTTAGTCACCAACTCAGGGGTGCTTTGAGGGCTAATTCTTGAGTTCAAAGAACCATTAATGAACAAAATAATCATTCATAGTTTCTCTGGTTTCCTAAACACATAAAAAATCCGTTATTTTAACCAAAGGGGGAAAAACTATCATACAAGAACAAGGTATCGGGAGAGCTGAATTCTATCTCCAGCATCGTCCCTACTCAGGCATCAGGATGTTTGATAAGACACGACCTTTCCCGGGCCTCATGGCCTTGTCTCAAAATTCCTTTCAGAGTGAAAATTCCATGCGTCTGTGAATGTTGGCATTTTGAAGTATCAGCACCGAGTAGGCTCGCAACGTAATATCTTTAAAATGAAAGGAATGTCCGTTGTGTGCTTGGCCCAGTGCTATGCTTGTGGGACACAAAGATAAGTGAAAAAATGTCCTTGGGTTGTAGTTGTTCATAGTCATTTGTCCAGGTGATAACTGGAATTAGAGAGCTGTCCACAGGCACGTACAGAGGACTCTGAGGTCACAGAGGGGGGAAGTCAAGAAAGAGACAGTTGAGTAGAATCTGAATGGAGGTTGGCCAGATGTAAAGGAAAGACCATGCAAAGCAGTGGAATCAGGGAAGGATCTACTAAGACCCTTAATGCCTCCATGAAAGGACAACTGCCCTTAGAGCCAGAAGGATAAGTGTCAGATCAGCTGGTAGTTAATTTGGTACAGCCTGTGTCTACTTGCTACCAATGATTGTGTCTGTCTGGTCATGAGCTTGGCCACCGAGGGTCAGCCACCAAGTGCTGATTTGAGGTGTATTGAAGAGACACCCCAGGAGGGCTTAGCAGAGGATGCCACAGACAGGTCCATATGTAAGAACAGTAGAAGGAAAAGAAAGAAATCACTACAGAGTGTAGTCCCTCAGGTCCATGGAACCTATAACCCCTGCTTGCTAGGGGAACTGATATACATTTGGTGGGAAGAACGAGGTTATTTCTGTCAGCTTCTTATGCCAGGAATGGACCTAACCTGCTACCCAACCCCCCTCGCTATTTGTAATTCCTCTTCAGCTTCAGCTAAATCTTGCCACTGTCCCCCACTCTCACCAAGCAGAATGCAGATGACCATCTGCATGGTGTATGAAACTTTCCTCGAAGAGTGACTTGCATTATTTTTTAAAGCACTAGAACCATCTTTCTACATTAAATTTTACTTAGAAGAACAGTATATAAACAGCTAGGGCCAAATTTCAAGAGCTACAGCAGCATAAATGTTTATGAGGCACTGATAATGTCTCAGGCACAGTGCTATGCACTTGATCTTCATCCCCTCATTTACTCTTATAACAATACCATGATGTGTGGCTTTAAGACAGGAATTATTTTTATCATCTTTTTTAGAGATGAGGAGGCAGGGAATGAAGAGTTATAGCTCATGCATCACAAAACTCAAGTCTGACCTAGGCCATTGGCCCTTAGTGTGGACTCTCTATTGCACAGAAGGTCCTGCCCCAATAGGGGAGCTCAGACAGGGCTGGTGAGGCACAGGTGAGCCATCCCAGGAAGCTTCTATATCTCCTTTCTCCCAGCTCAGGAACTGGGATAATTGACCAGACTGCTGTGTAGTAAGGTCTAAGAAATACTGCCTTGATTTGTCCTCTAAGATCTCTTCCAGAGTCTGTATTCTGTCATAGCAACTCAATGTGAAAGGAATGCTTGAGGTTAAAAAAGTCTTCAGAAGTGAAAGTAGATGCCAATCACACACACATACACACGCACACCCACCGCAAACAGTTATTACATGATTCCATTTATATGCAGTGTCCAGAGTAGGCAAATCTACAGAGACAGAAAGTAGAGGTGAGTGGTTACCTGGGATTGCAAAGCTGGGGAGACAATAGGGTTGGAGGTGGTGACTGTTAATGGATATGAGGTTTCATCCTGAAGTAATAAAAATATTCTAGAAGTATCAATTCTAGAATGGATTATTCTAGAGCTCTAGAACCTAGATGCTATAGATAGAGATCTATAGATTCTAGACTCTAGAATTCTAGAATCTAGAGATTGTTCTAGAATATTCTAGAATTCTGTAAATATCTGGAAAACCACTGAGTTGTATGATCTAAATTGAGGAATTGTGATGTTATATGATTTATAACTCAATATAGCTCTTAAAAAATAAAAATCAAAAACAAAAAATAAAAAGTAAGCCTAGGGCTTATCTCTCTAAAAATTCATCCATGTGTGATTTGTTAAGCTGTGAATTTATTCCACGGTGTCCGTGGAGAGCCATCTCTGGCTGGGGAGTCTGCTACACAGGAGTAGACACGGAGGCCCGTCACCACCCCCCCCCCCCCACTTCAAGAAGAGTCCTGACACAATAGCAGGCAGAAGCAAGCCTTGTCTCACAGACATATATGCAAGGAGAGAGGAGGCTCAGAGCTCTGTTGGTGCACTGGGATGACCTGGGAGAGGGGAAGTATTGAACCCAAACCTAGACCTTACCAGGGAGACCAGCAGCAGGTAGCCAAGATGGCATCTGGGTGTTCTAGGTAGAAATTGCTGCATATGAAAGCTTGGAGAAATGAGAGCGCAGGTGAGTATCTGGTGGTTTATGTGCCTGGATAACAGCCCATTGTGTGGGAAGACCGAGAAGAAGGAGATTGGAAGACAAGCAGGAGCTAAGTGACTCCATTCCTTCAATATTCATTCATCCATTCATTTCTTTATTGATCAACACCTGTGTCTAAGGCAGAGGTTAGGTTATAGTGGTGTTAAAGTTGGCTCTCGGAATTGCCTGGAAACTTACAAAAACTGATAGCTGGGTCTCACCCTAGGAGTAACTGGTGTTAGGGTGCTTCAATCAGAATTTTTAAAGCTGCTCAGGGAATTCTGTTTGCAGTCAGCCCTGGGAACCAAAAGACTGTACAATGGAGATGAAACAAAAACCAAAACTAAAGATCAGAGCAACAATGGTCCTGGCACTTGCGAATTCACACTAAACAGATGTTTTCTGAGAACCCACCAGGTACATTCTGGACACTGGGAATACAGTAGTGAATAAGAGCCCCAGACCCCATAGAGGTCAGACTCGTGGAAGGAACAGAAAATAGGCAAGCCAGCAAACAGAGGAGTCTCATTACAATGTGAAATAAATGATAGAAAGTAAATAAAGATTAACAGCCAACCGTGAGGGAGAGGATGGTTCATTAGATCGCCCAGTCATTAGATCGGCCAGTCAAGGGTGGTCTCTTTGCGGTGACTTTCAGCTGGGTTCTAAAAGAAAAAACTGGCCTTAGAAGATTCATGAGAAGTATGTTCCAGGCAGTGGGCACGTGTGTGTGTGTGTGTGTGTGTGTTATGTTCATTGTTGTTTTCATTATAAGGAACAGGCACATATTCAAATCCCATTAGGAGAAAAAGGAGTTCATTGTATAGAAGAGACCTGAATGTGTTTATAGGTTATGGTGTTTTCTTTATCCTTTTATGCGCAGAATCAGTGGTGCTGACTGCATGTTATGGTTGTTTTGTAAATATTTACCGAATAAATGAACTAATGAAGTCAGTAGAGGAGAAACTGAAAGATAGGGTGATGGTTGATCAAAGAATGTTCCAGAGGAAATGAGAAGAGGGGGACTCCAAAGCACACAGCAGGAGGGGTGCCCCCGAGGTGGGAGTGAAGGAGCCCGGGCAGGAAACACGATTCCTAGTGCAGAGACAGGAAGTGGCGTTCTCTCCTGAGATCTACAGTGTTCCGCTGGAGGAGAGGAGGGTGTTGGCTCGAACCGAGGCAGGTGGACGTGAGCTCAGAGTTCTGAGGAGGTGGGAAGAGTGACTTTGTGTAACTGGAGAGGTGGGATGGTCAGGGACATTTGGAAAGATCACAAGCGTGGGTGTGTGCGCCCAGCCGAGGCTGCGGACCAACCACATGTAGATGGTGGTAGCCGTGGACATGACCGCATGACGACGTGCCGTGTTAGCAGATAACTGCGTTTCGGGGGCTGCTGACGGATGGGTGTGCCCGTGGTGTAGGACACGGAAATGAACACACTCCGAGTTTGGAGTGAGAGAAAGATTGAAACTGTTATTAAGGAAGTCGTGTAGAAGAGCTGAGCGGTAACAAGAGGAGGGAGCAAAGGGCAGACCTTCCTGAGTCGAAGGCCAGAGTGTGGTGGAGAGAAGGGAATGAGAGAACTGGACGGGACGGAGAGCCTTGCTTTCTCCTCGTTTCTCCACGGGAGGCACTGCACACGTCCAAGTACTAGAAAATACAACAAGAGCTACTTTCTATTGAGTGTGTGTATCAGAAGAAAAGGGAAGAGTTTTCCCTACCCAATTTCATCTCATTCTCATAGCAGATACCATAACCCCCATTTTATTGATAAGAAAACTGAGGCACGGTGAGGTTGAATAGCTTGCTCCTGTTCTTGTAGCTGGGAAGAGGAAACCACATGTGTCTGATGACGCTAATGCCCCTAACTTCCAAGCTGGGTTGGTAGAGATTTTTTTCTTATTGTAGGAACACCTCTATGGCTCCTGCATCCTGATGTGAGCTGGTCACCCAGGCTGGCTGTATTTATCCATTCACCATGGCGGGATGATGTCCAGATTCCCTGGAGTGATACAGGTGCCTGGCCAGAGTCCAAACCCACACCCTCTTTTCGAGGCTCAGCCTCCCACACCCCGTGCGTCTGCCTGCAGGAATTATTTTCAGTCTCCCAAGGCACCGGGACAGCTTTTGTAGGTGTTGGTGTCTGGCTCAAGTGATGTCCTTCCCCTTCTTCTCCTCCTGGCTGACTTCTTAGAATCCTTCCAAAATGAATGTGAGTATCACCTGCTTTCCCCTTCCCTAAGCTGAAAAAAAAAAAAAAAATGAGAGCAATACCACCTGTCTCCAGGCCATCGCTATAGACCATCCCAGCATCACAGCTCTTCTCTGCACAATAAAATTGTGGGATGCTGACTCCTTGTTCAGGGCTCTGATCACAATCCCACACCCTCATTCCCTTTCATCATCTAGAAGGACCCAGAAAAGAGAGGGGGAACAGGCTCTGATCATCACCAGTGATGGCCTCTGGTAGCAGCCTCAGGAAACCCTGGTTTGTACCCAGACTGCAAAGTGGCCAGGCTGGTCCCTTAGCCTCCTTTTAGCAGCTGCTAAAGGGGGTCCGGGGGGAACCAGACAATTAAAAAAAATGTACTCAATAAATTTGAGACATCTGTGGGTATCATGATATGGATATGATATCACAGCTATTATACTAAAGCAATTTCCAACCCTTTCGTAATTCAAAAATGAAAACAGTTGAGGCCACGACTATATAGTACATGCTACAATTATGTGTTCCAGTGTGTGTGTTTGTGCCCTAACTGACTTCCGGCTCTGGGCCACCCGTAGGGAGGTGGGTGCTTTGTGGAAGTGGCCAGGCCGCCAATTCAGAGGACGGAGATTTCACTTTCTGGTTGGGTGATTGGGGTAAAGACCTTATTTCTCTGGAGCTCCTGTTTCTCTCTGTGTGTAAAATGGCAGGCATGGGAGAGCCTCCCCGGCATTGTTTGAGGCCAGATGACAGCAGGATTGTGAAAAGCGCTTTGTAAACCGTAGCATGCTCTAAGATGGGGAAAATGGTATTATTCCGGAGACCGTTAGAGGCGCTTCTCCAGCAAACTGCCCCCCCCCCCCCCAGGTTTCACCTGGAGAGGCTAATTCGGGGAACTCAGCAGCAGCACGGCAGGAAACTCGTGCAGCAAAATCCTTTTGGAAGCAGGGGAAGAATCCCACCGAACGAGATAGAACCGCAAATCAAACCTCGTGGAGACTCTCCTTGAAAGATTACGGGATGAAAAATTAACTTGGCACTGTTTGGGGGCGGGAATGTGGACGGCTGCCCTGGATGCCCCCGTCTTCAGCCTCCGGACACTTTTCCTTCCCCAAAGCCATTTTAGTCAAAGGTCATGTGTGAGTCTTGTCAAAGGCCAGCTTCCAATGGAATCATTGTCCCCCGGGACAGCGGCCCCCTGACTACATCTGCATTGGAGAAATCCCAAAAGCAAACGGCCCAGTGCAAACAAGAGCAGCCCGGGGCAGCCGTCCCGGGGCAGAGCTCACAGGTCCGCCGGCCCCGCAGCAGAGGCCGCGTCCGCAGCGCGGGGGCCCGGACCAGGCGCCCAGACGCCCGCAGCATGACCCGCCGCGCCGATCGGGTACGGTAGGCGCCCCACTCTCTCTCCCTGTCCTCCATTGCTGGGGCTCCCGAGTCCAAGCCGCTGTTCCGTCCGCCCGGGGAAACCTTGCAAAGGGCCTCCAGATTTGCCGGAAAACGGTCCCTGTTGGGCTGCGTGCGTTCCCGTGCACTCAGCTGGAGCAATTTCCAGGCGCGCAAGATGCAGAGATTAACTCGTATCGAGTTTTCGTGGCCAGGGAATGTTTGGGTTTGTAAACACTGTGTATTTCGTTTCTGGAAAAAGAGCCGGTGGAACTTGCGGAGAGGGGTCGTGGACGAGCCTCCGTTCACCCAAGTGCTCGAACCCGTGTCGGAGGGGAGCTCCCCGGGCCGCGGCCCGGCTCAGGGTGCTGTGAGCCGTGCGCTCCCGGGGCCGCGGGACGCTCCGCGTTTTGTTTATTACCTGTTGCACAAGGGCTTTGCAGGAAGGATGGGGATTTTTAAAGCCATCTGTTTCGGTAATGTTCTCTGGGATCCCACACTTGTGTCCAGAGGAAAGGGAATCATCTCGCAGCTGGAGGGAGCCCCTTCCGCAGGGCCGGGGCCCCTCCCGGGCTCCACAAAGGAAAGATTTGATTGGCGTGCGCGGAGCCGGGCAAGCCAGTCTCGGGGCCCTTTGAACTTAACTATTTGAACAGGTCTTTCAAATGGATCCGGCTAATTTGGGATAGGAGTTGAGAGAGCCTGGGGTCTCCACGGAGCAGGCGTGCTTTTGATCCGGACTTGGCCATCTCCCAGGGCAGACAGAGCAGGTGGGCACAGCCGGTGTGCGGGCGCAAGCGCTGGGTCAAAGGGTTGTCTTTGCTGCCCTGCCACGCTCTGGTTTCATTTTAACAGGTTAAGCCCAGAACCATTTCTCCCTGATAAAGGGAATGAAAACAAAAGCCTTTCTCGCGCTCAGCAGGAGCTCAGCAGGACGGAGAGGGAAGCGGCGGTGGTGTTTGTTGGTGTGTTTATCGCCAGTGCCACAGAGGGGAGGAGGTTCTCCACTCTTCAGTCCCTTAGATGTTACTGGAACTTCTGCTCCTCGCCATCTCCATTTTGCCCTCCACCTTCCACACCAAACTTCTTGAGAGTGGGTGACACCGGCTGTCTCCACTCCCTCCCCGCTCAGTGACGGCTTTGCACCCTGTCAGCTGGCTGGCCTCTGTGATGGCTTTGAAGGGGCAAAGCTTGGGCAGGGCCACCCAAGACCTCTGTGAGCCCTAGAGCAAGTTCAGCTTTCTCTGGGCTTCTCTGCGTGGTTTTGAACCGTTGGTCGTCCTCCCCCCCTCCCCCTCTCTATCTCGTGACTCTGTCCTGGATCCCCTCTGACTTTCCCAGCGAAACCTGAAGACCTCAAAAAGTCTCCCCTTCAGCAGTGCTGGTGCACCCCTAGAATTCTTCATTCTCTTCCCTTTTCCTCCCTTGGGAAATCTCATTGGTTCCCAAGGCTGCAAACCTTGGGAACACAAACCTATGGCTTAGTCTGATCTTTCTCCTAAGTAGCAATCTTTTATAAGGAACATCTTCACTTTGTGGGGGGCGGGGTGTACTCGGTGTGTGGGGTTTCAGATCAAGGTGTTCTAAACTGAGTTTGTCTTCTCCCTCCTCCTTCTGGGCTTGTTCCTCCTCTTCCATTCGCCCCTACTCAGGGCCTGCCCAGGGTCCAAGTGGGGGCTCCCAATCTCATCCTGAGGGACCACCTCTGTTTCATTCAACCCGATCAGTCTCCGAGTCCCTACGGTACCAAGGCTCTCTTCTACCCTCATCATACAATTCACATCCGTCCCTGTGTCTCCATCTTACTGGGCCTTGTCTTAGTTGAAGTCAGTACCTCCCCGATTCCATCTGGGTCACAGTTGCCCGCTCCGGAGCCCGTCCTGCGTATCCTATCTTACCCACCACACTACGTCCAATGATCTTGCTAAAATGTAAATATCATCATCCTTTTTTGCAGTCTTCAGTAGGTTCCTCTTTTTTTCCTGTTGAGTCTGTGTGCACAGGTGTTTCCAGGCCTTGCCTTTTACCCTGCCCCACAATCTCATCTCTTATCCTTTACTTCCTGTCCACATTTCATGCACGTTGCTTGCAAATTGAGACATACTAAACTATTTAGGAAACATGACTTTCCTCCTTGCCCTTCTCTTGGGTCTGTGTCTATAGTTTTCCTTGAAGAATCAGCTGAGAGCAACTTTCTCTTGGAAACTACCCAGACCATCTGCTCCCCATCCTCCAGAATGGGTGAGATGGCCCTCCCATATTCTTCCAGATCTTACTCTAGTCCTTCTGTCAGTGCATTTACCGGGTCCTCTTTCACATATCTCTTTATCTGTCTGTTTCCTACCTGCCTGGGAACTCCTCAAGGGCGGGGATCAGCACTTTTTGCCTTAGTGTCCTTGGAGCCGATAACCTGGACTCGACTGGGATGCTGAGTGAATTTGTTTGAATTCTGGCGCAGTTCTTGTTCAGGCCTTGAATAGGATGAGAGAGATACAATCTACAAATACAGTATGGTGGAGGATGAAGAGCGAAGGTCAACTGTGATTATCAGGAAAAGGCATGGTCTTCACCTTTTTAACAAAGGAAGGGTTTAGACTTTCTAGGTATTTGAGATAATTCCTCAAGTCTCCTGGCTCACTCTCCAATCCACATCTCAACTTCTGAGTTTCTCTGATAACTCCCTGCGTCTATCCTAACCTTGTTCAAGGCCGGGAAGAGCTGCAGGAAAACCCTTTTGCAGGTTTGCTTTGGCTTTGTGAAGGCGAAGGAATCCTTTTCAGCTGGAACCTGGCATGGCAAGAGGGTCCTGAAGGCCAAGATGGGCGGGCTTCTAGGAGAGCCTTCTGTTAAGCTGCTTCCAAAGATGCTAGCTGGTATCTTCTGATACCAGTCTGCAACGCCTTGGGAGGGACCAGCAGATGAGTTAAGTGTGGCTCGAGTGTGGTAGAAGTTTGGAGAGACTAGAGAGCAGAAAATGCAGCTTTGGTTTTCCAAAGAGAGAAATATGTGCGGCTGAACCTCTAGACAGAGGTGAATGATGAATGGGTTCTATAAAGAATTACTGAAACTGCAAGTTGTTTTTGTTAGAGCTGTGGTACTTTCGAGATCTGGATGGACCCAACTCTTCTTAGCAAAAATGACAAGATGCAGCACAGGCCACTTTCTGTAACTCTAAGAAAGTTCGTGCAAGTCCACACTCTCAGATTCCTTTGAGTTGACATGAACCTCAGGTTAAGAATCTCTAGTCAAGGGTTGAAAAAAAAGAAAGCATCTCTACTCAAAGGGTTAATTCATTGGACAGATATTTGGGAGGGCAGGTGGTGATTAGAATACATCCAATTAAACATATTTTCTCTTTTGAGAGGATCCCAGTATAATGTGTGGTGTTGAACCTGAGTCACAGGACCTGGGCTCACATTCCTGTGCTGGCACTCACCAGTTGTGTGACTTTCTCTCTGGATCATGGTTGTATTTTGTATTAAGGAGGGATAATAGATTTTGGAAATTTTTACTAAAATAAAGCACCTGGAATATGGCTATACCTAATGATCACCAGTCAGTTCAAAACCTTGATTTCAGGAAGGGCCCAGATCTTACCTCTTCTTCTGGATTAGAAGGAGGCATGTGGGCTAAATGACGACCTGGTTGAGTGTGTTTGTTAAAGGCTACTGGATTAACAGGTGGATGTCTTTGCTGGTATGCTCTGGGCTCTGTCCTTACCCCTCTTTTATTCAATATCACTGACATCCATAAAGGCATAATACATTGATCACATTTGCTTAGAAAAAGGCATAAGGATTAGGAGTCCAAAAACTAATAATCAGTTATAGTCTATTTTGGCTTTTTACATTGTGGAGATGTACGCAGAAATAGATATAAAATGTATTGTGCATGAGTCCTAGAAGTCAATTGCAAAGGATTGGGTGTATCTGTGTGAGAGGAAGAGGGGTTGGGGAGTGAGAAGTAGAGCGAGGAAGAGGAAGAGGGAGAATGAGAGGGGAAGAAAGGAGGGGCAGAGAGGCAAGGGGCAGGAAGTGACAGAGAGGGAAAGTTTAAGATAAAAGTCATGGCTTCGTGCAATTAAGGTTTAGGAATTTGACAACAGAATCAATAGTGAGATGTAGCCTCTAAAATAATGTTAGGTTTTGTTGTTTTTTTTTTTAAAATATTTATTTATTTATTTATTTGACAGAGATCACAAGTAGACAGAGAGGCAGACAGAGAGAGG
>NC_081559.1:177832593-177952443 GCF_022355385.1 Mustela nigripes | reverse complement strand
GGGGGGGGGGGGGGGGAAGCAGGCTCCCTGCTGAGCAGAGAACCCGAGGCAGGACTCGATCCCAGGACCCTGAGATCATGACCTGAGCCAAAGGCAGCAGCCTAACCCACTGAGCCACCCAGGTGCCCTAAAATAATGTTAGGTTTTATTTTAAAAAGTATAGAATATAGAACATGGAGGGTGACAGTCATTCTCCTTTGTATTGTGCAGACCATATCAGAACTATTGTTTCTAGTTCTGGTTGATACATATTAATCCATTAGCATTTTTAAAGCATTTATTATGCACCAATCATTGTGCCAGATGCCAATGGTGCTAAAAAATATAGACTTGCTTTCATGGAGTTCAGAATATAGCAAAGGTACTAGAAGAATAAGCAGCTGATTCAAATCCAGTGTGATAATAGGGGAAACTTAGGTCCCTGTGGAACCACCTAACAAGGGATATTTAGTTCAGACTTTGTGGGACCAGGGTAGACTTTTTAGAGGAAGTGATGTTTAGGGTGAGTCGGCGTTCTCAAGGTGCAAGTGATGGAGAGAAGAGATTCCAAACATAGGAGACGGTGCCTTCAGTAGGCTGAACTAAGACAGGGGGACAGAGAGATGAGGGGGTGAGAGAGAGAGATAGCGGGGTGGGAGGGGCTGGGCCATCATGTAGCGCAGCTGTACTTGATCCCTGGGAGGGATTCGTTAAGAGAATCATTAACACTGTAAGCAAGGCGCAGTCTCGATCAGTTTTAAGTTTCGGAAAGATCATTCAGGCCGCAGAATGGACAATGGGCTGGAGGGATGGTTGAGGAGGGGGGGTGTTGTGATACCATAAACTAGAGAGGATGATGGCCCCAACCTCATGGCAGAGAGAAGAGGACAAGAGTGGACCGATTCAGAAGCTCTCAAGGAGACATTAAGCAGAGTGACCACCTGCGGGAGTGCTGTAAGAAGGTGGCCCAGGACCTCTGCCTGCCCAAGGGAAGACTTAGAGGGGTCTGATGTCTTTCCATCTTTCACTCTCATGTGGAAGGGCGATTAGTGTTGTGCTGGTGTCTCTGAGATGGCAGAGCTGGGCCAAATGGGTGGGAGATACAGGGAGATACATTTTAGCTCCATACAAGGAGGAATTTTCTAACAGACCTCTTCCAAGGCAACGAGCATTTTTGTCACAGGTATTTGAACAAAAACAGTAGGTAACTATTCTTGTCAACTGTATTGTCAAGAGGAGGCCGGGCTGGGTGGGCGCTGACATTTCTTTCCAACTCCGAGATTCCAGGGTTCTGTGTGTGAAGTTCCACTATCTCAGCCCGGCATTTAAGGGCCGGGGTGATCCGGGCCTTTGCGCGGCACCCATAGGTCCTGGTTTCCTTGAGCAGTCCTAGTGCTGGCCTGCTGTCTCCTGGTAGCTCTTGAGAATTCCCACATTCACTGTCCAAGGGTCTTAGCTGGAACAATGAATTTTCTGACCATTCATCCCCCTGCTTTAATATTCCTGCCTAGTCCCCTGGCATCCTGTTAGAAACCCTAGAAACGAAGCATACTGAACTATTTGTTACTCTCCAAGGAGACTCGGCATTTTGCTGTGTGTTTGTTTACTTTTGCCCTTTCCTATGTCAGGAACACCCCTCCTCTGCCCAACCTCTTTACCTCATTGAGAAGATACTTTTTTCATCAAGGCTTGACCTAAATCAAATGCTGAGTCCTTCATCAAGGCCTCCTTTAGCATCCTAGGCTGAATTATAGTGTTGAGTACCTAATTATTTTTATACGTACCTGGGCTCCTTCTGTTATCCCCTAAAAGTCCAGTACTGACATCTATGAAACATTCAGTAACCCTGGGGTATGAACGGTGTTAGGTCTAAGGCAAGAACCTTTCAGAAGGAAATTTCCACTTGTTAAAAAAGTCCTATTTTCATTTTATAAGGGAAACATGCATTTTGTAGGAAAAAGCTAAATAAGGAAATTATCCAGAAGAAAAAAAAATTGTCTACAGTCTCAGTACCTGGAGATAAGCATATGAACACATGGGTAAACACCCGCCTATGATTTTATGCACATTTAGTCTTAAAATCCTGCGAATCATTCTGTAGCCTGTTTTTCACTTAATAATATACCAAGAGTATTATCCCAAGACAGTATGTATTTTTCAAAAACATGATTTTTAATGAGTGCATTGTGTTCCATTCTGCTGTCTCATAACTTGTTTGACAAACTCCTCTTGGTGGACATCAGGCTATTTCTACTTTTTTGATAGCACAAATGATGTTATAATTATCCCCAAGACAGGTCCCCATGCACCCACATATCTATTCTATATGGGATGTTTATAATTTCTCTAATGACAAGATGGTTTATGACTAAAATAAGGATACTGAGTTGCTAAGAAAGTAAGATTTTTTTTTAAAAAGTTTAATTTTAAAAAATTTTTATAAAGATTTACATACTTATTTTAGAGATAGAGACAGAGAAAGCACAAGTACAGGGGGAGGGGCAGAGGGAGAAGGAGAGAGAGAATCTCCAGCAGACTCCCCACAGTGGCCCCCTGACATGGAACTTGATCTCATAAAACTGAGATCATGACCTTGAGATCATGAGCTGTGCCCATATCAAGAGTCAAGCACTCAACCGATGTAACTACCCAGGCTCCCCTGATTTTACTTTAAAAAACTTCATTCCTATTCCATGCTATATAGATATATAATATATAAGACATGTAAATTTATTTATTTATTTATTTTAAAGATTTTATTTATTTATTTATTTGTCAGAGAGAGAGAGAGAGAAGAGAGAGAGAGAGAGCACAGGCAGGCAGAATGGCAAGTAGAGGCAGAGAGAGAAGCAGGTTCCCCGCTAAGCAACAAGCCTGATGTGGGACTCGATCCCCAGAACCCTGGGATCATGACCTGAACTGAAGGCAGCGGCTTAACCAACTGAGCCACCCTGGCATCCCAAGATTTTAAAATTTTTATGTGATTATATATTTACTAACGTTTTAGAAAGATTTTTTTTAAATATTTTATTTATCTATTTGAGAGAGAGACAGTGAGAGAGAGCATGAGCGAGGAGAAGGTCAGAGAGAGAAGCAGACTCCCCATGGAGCTGGGAGCCCGATGCGGGACTCGATCCCAGGAATCCAGGATCATGACCTGAGCCGAAGGCAGTCGTCCAACCAACTGAGCCACCCAGGCGTCCCGAGCGTTTTAGAAAGATTTAATGAGAGCTTCTGATTTGGAGATGTGGTAACAGTTAGTAAGCTTGATGCAGAAGTGAGAGATAACCAATAAATACATTTTTTAAAGAACTGAGTTTGAAATCTAAAAACTTCAACATCTCTGTGAGTATCAGTGTGACAAATTTTTATTTTTATGCTAAATATAAGGAAAAATGATAACAAGTATGTTACAGGATAAAGATAATTCTCTAAAACGAAGGACACTACCTAATATTTTGTTGTCTGGGGAAGGTATATGGCCATGGCTTTAGATCCTTATTCTGAAGTAAATAATTTATCATCTTAGACACTCAGCAAACAGGTAGGTCTCCACTGTAGAGTGAAGTGTGTTCATCTGAGAAGCAGGCCTTGATTAGGAAACACTGTGAATCGGTTTGCTACTTCTTAACAAAATAAATGAAAGATGTTTTCATGGGTTGAATTGTGCCTTTCCTTTACCTCCCATGTGAAATCCTAACCCTTGAGTACCTAAGAATTTGACCTTATTTGGAGGTGAGAAATGGCTCACATGATTATGGAGGCCAAAAGTCCCAAGATCTGTTGTTTGCAAGCTGGAGAATCAGGAAAACTGGTGGTGTAATTTAGTTTGAGTACAAAGAATGGGAGGCTGATGGTATAAGTCCCAGTCTAAGTCCATCAGGGGCATAGATGTATGAGGGCAGAAGAAGAAGATGGATGTCCCCGCTTAAGCAAAAAGGGCAAATGTGCCCTTCCTCCACCTTTTTATCCTATTCAGGACCTCAGTGGATTGGGTGATGCATTGGTGAGGGTCATCTTTATTCGATTCGACCCAAATGCTAATCTCTTCCAAAAACATTCTCATAGACATACCCAGAAATATTTTTTACCAAGTATTGGGTCATCCCTTAGCCCAATCTAATTATCACATAAGACTAACCATCACAGGGTCTTCACAGAGGTAATCAAAGTAAAGTGAGATCAACAGGGTGAATCCTAATTCAATAGGACTGGTGTCCTTACATAAAGGGGAAATTTGATACAGAGATACACATAGAGACAAGAGGAAGGAAGAAACACAGGGAGAATATGGCCATCTATAAAGCCAAGAAGAGAGTCCTGGAACAGATCCCTCCCTCACAGCCCTTAGAAGGAACCCACCCCGCCCACACCTTGATTTTGGACTTCCAGCCTCCAGCACTGGGAGTTAATAAGTTTCCGTTACTGAAGCCATTTGGTATGTGATACTTTTGTTATGGCTTAATACAAGCTTAAATTAGTACAGATTTCATGAGCGCTTAATTCCTTGGCATGGTTTCAACTAGTAACACTCATTATTATTATTTTGCTCTTCAGTCACTGTTATTTATTTATTTATTTCTGAGATTCTGCTGTTATTTGCAGGAATGGTAGATGACAATGTTTTGCTTTTCTTAGTTAGCAAAGCATTTCCATATTCACAATCTTCTTTGACCCCGACCAAAGCACGAGAGATGATAATTCTTATATCTCTGTTTTAGGAATAGGAATTGGAGGTTCAGAGAGATTCAAGATTAGATGTGGTAGAGCTGAAACTCAAACATAGAACTTTTGATACTAAATACTTTGTTACTTTCACCTTCATGGGCATGTCAAATACCATCTTTTGTCTTAAAGTTTGAAAAGACATGGGTTGTGGCATGCTGAGTCATATTTCTCTCTCTCCCTCCCTCTTTTTTATTTCTAAATCCCCTGAGAAAGATTTTATAATCCTACTTGTTGGAAGATATCTGATGCCTAAAGGCACCTACTTCTCCCACGTCTTCATTATCAAATATTTATCAGGACTTGAGGCGCCTGTGTTTATGCGTGCAGAATATTTCTTCTCCACTCAGAAGCTTTGTTTACTGACAAACCGGGCTTTCTCAGTGCACAGTTTGATTGCTGACAAATCCAGTTGCAAAATTTGGACATGTTGGATATAATTGGGGTTTTCCATCATTAATACCGCTCAGATATTAATTCAACAGAGTGTCGTGAAGGGTGCCTCACAGTTTCCAGAAGCTGCTTGACTTTAATCAGCAGGAACAAATGCAAGATTATTGCACTTTTTCCTTGGGTGACCTAAGCTTGTTCTTGGCACCCGTGAGCGCAGAGCACTGGTTGTCTCATAGTGTTTCAGTGGCTTCTACCCAGGGGACTTATTAGTTTTGAACCTTGGGGATAATTCCATAAGAATGTAATTCTTTTCCTCCCTGAAGGAACAAAATGTTGCTTGTGTTGGGTTATTCTTGTTATGGGACAAGACCAGTGTCTTCCAAATTGTGGAATCATAGAGGTCCATAGGTAAGTTTGTCAGATTTAGGAAAAACAAGCAAACCAAAACAGGCCACAATAACAACAGAAAAACCCAAGATTCTCTGGTTAAACTTCAATTTTAAATAATCAATGAATGCCTTTTTACTGTGAACGTGTCCTCAATATTGCAAATACTAAAAGATGATGGTCTCCAGCAGCCCTACTTATAAAGTGATGTTAGGGATACAGTGTTGGTAATTTTTCAACATTTCAAAAAAGTCTATGAAAGTTATCCATTTACCCAAGTAAGGCTTCAGAAGTTCCTAACAATGTTAAATTTACTTGATTTTGAGGTTGGAATTTTTTTTGACCCAAGTTGAAAGCACTGGTCATCTCATGCTGAAACCATAATTATACTATCTTTTTTGATGAGTTGTTGTATGTTAGGGATCACGCAGAGCACATACATTATCTCTTGTAATCTTCAAAATCAGAGGCTGGCAAATTATAGCCCATAGGCCAAATCTGGTTGCTGCCTCTTTGGTAAATAAAATTTTCTTGGGACACAGCCAAACCCCTTTGTTTCTGGAGAGTCTGTGTGTGCTTTCACGCTTTAAGAGCAAGTTGGGTAGTTATGAGAAGGATCACTGCGTGGCCTGCAAGACTGAAGATATTATGATCTGGCCCTTTATAGACAAAGATTGCCCGCACCTGCTCAAAACCACCCTTTGAAGGACTTACTGATATTCTCATTTTTAGAATGAGAAAAAATGAAGGCCTCTAGGGGTTCAATAATTCAGCAATGTCTCTCAGCTCTTAGGAGTGCCTTCGACGTGAAGCGATGGAGGCTTCTCACAGCTCTTCGAATTCAAACAAAGGTCTGCTGAATTCCAAAACTTCCGCTCTTTCTACAGCTGATGTGAAGGCTGATTTTAGATTGTACCTGTCTTAAGTGGGCGTAACCATGCAGAATATGAGTTATGATTTGATAACAATTAAAGGCCATCCATCTCTGAGACCAGGAAGATGGGATGGGTAGTGGTTCAAGCACTCAGGCTCTGTTTATGCCCCTTCATTCTCTGTACATCTGCTTCTGCCCTCGTAATTTACAGATGATAATAGGACCTATAGGTGTGATTGTTACCCAGATTCAATGAGATGATGTCTAAGAAGAAATTAGCAGAGTGCATGTAATCCACACAACATGTTATTTTTAGTTCCAATGACTATTATTTCAAACTCAGGGTTAAAGAAGAGTTTGGGAAAGTTGGGAACATTTGCCATGGTTGGTGGACAGAACACCTCAACCAGGAAGCTTGCCTAGCATAGCTACCCCTGCGGGCTGGATAACAGTTAGGAAGGATGCTCTTCCAACTTCACTGGCACAGACGTCTTTGGTCTGAGCATGTTCTTGGCTGGCCATGTTTGCCTTGGGAAGGCGTGTTGTGAGATGTTACAGGATGTTCATCCCGAGTTCGCTGGATCCTAAACCCCTTATTACTATTACCCCCGATTATTTATAGTCTTACCATCCACTCCCAGTGGCTCTAAACTGACTAAAAATGTAGTCAGCCTGCCAGGGAATGACCTTCCTAAATAACACAAGACAAGCAATTTTCCTAAGAAACACCTCAATCTATAATTTGATCCTTAGGCAAAAACAAGGAAAATTTAAAAAAAAAAACAGTTTTTACCAGTATTCTCACCCTCCAAAGCAAATTTTCTGTGTGGAATCCCTAGGAATAAAATTTGTAAGTAGGATGTATTGAGCGTCTTAGAATAGCCTTGATCTGTTGAGGAGATGAGCAGATGAAGTTGTTCCCTGAGAAGGATGGGAGTCTCCGGCAGGCTTGAAAAGCCTGGAAAAGTTTTTGATGCTGTGTACAAACACTTTGGCTAGTCAATTTGAAGTAACTGAAGACACGGCTGAGGCTCCTGGAGGCCTTGTTCCAGTGAAGAGGCGTACGTGTGTGTGGACATCAGCAACATGGGTCTGGGGTTTCCCCAGCCTGTCTTGGGTGTGTGGGGACAGGGACAAGAAAGTGGCCATATTTTCTAAGGTTGAGCCTTAGAGAACTCCAGCCTCGGGGACCAGGCTGGGGAAGGACAGAAGGAGAAGGCCCCAGCCAACCCTGCCGCCATTTCACAGAAAGGGGCAGGGCTGAACATTGAACCTAGGTTCATGCCTGACTCTAAGAACTCTCTACTTTTCCCTAAATTATAACCAAAAGAAGAATCATACTTGCTCTCAGAATGTTTCCATTTGGCTGTGTTGGACTGCCATGAAGCAGCTTGAACTGCATGAAGGAAATCATTCATTCACCCCGTGTGGTCATCGATGAGGGGTGGGCCACACAGCGCGTGGAAGCGCAAATCACAGCTGTGATCACCACGACCTCGGGTGCTGAGGAAAGCCTTGTCAGGCTGGAGCTGACGTGATGCTGCCAGTCGGCATACCGTTCGAGTTCTTCACAATGCGTCCTTGAGTCCATAGGATGGGCCCTCATTAAAATGCAGGCCATGTGCCTCCCACTTGTGTATTCCTTTCATTCCTAAACAAACACCAGTCTAATAAAGAGGCAAGCGAGGCAATGCAGGACACAAGTCCGCCTGGGAATGCAGGTGTTTCCAAGACGTTAGGCTGCGTCTAGCCAGCTGCCGCTGCACCGTGAGCTCTGAATGTCCCCCGGCACTCTGGGATTCAAGGGTAGCATTGCCCGCCGTGCTAATTACACACGGGGACCCGCTGCCAAGCGAGGTTGCGTGGGCAGCCATCTCTCTATCTGTCTGGGGAATGCGGCCGGTCCAGAGGCAGGAGCTTCAGCTCAATCCTGGCAAACTTTCAGGAGGTGGTGGAGATGCAGTCCCCGTCCTCAAGACTCTTTTGGTTCAGGGAGAATTTTGGACAGAACGAACACAACAGAGAGGGCAAGGTGCGGTGGAGAGATCAGGGACTTTGAGCCATTCAGACGAGGTGTAAATCCTTTCCCCACCACTCGTAAAATAGGATTCGATGATAGAAGGTTATGCGATCATATAAGGTCATTATATAGTACCTTCGCGGGTGGTTAATTATTATAATCATTGTTATATCTATTATTGTCATTATCAGAATATGGCAGATTCTTGTTTTTTTTTAATTTTTTTATTTTTGGCAGATTCTTGTTTTAACAAGGATGACTTTTGGATGACTTTTGGCAAATTACTCAAACTCTTCATCTGTAAAATCAGATAATCTGAATGGCTTTATTTGTGTGGTTCCAGGGCTGGCTGTGGTCTCGCATCATTCCCACCATCCTGTTTTATCCTTTACTCAGAGCTCTTAACACTAATTGACATATTTGTATATTTTATGTCTTTTCCGTCCAACAAAATATAAGCTCCTCAAGCAGGCTTTCGGGTTCTTTTCTTAATTGCTGGTGCCTTTTCTGCCTAAAAGAGTATTTGCTGCCTAAATGGATGAACGAGCGAGAGCGTGCTGACCCCTATGTTAAATGTTTGGCCCATGGTTTGCTCCCGGTAGGGGTGACTGCGCTCGGGGCCATTATTATGATTAGAATGTGTTGTGTGCAGTGAGAGGAACCAATACACAGAGTTTGCTCCCAGCTCCGTCAGGCGGCGATCTTTGGCCTTAGCGCTGGCATCTCATCAACGGTGTTGTCATTGGGTAAAACAACTGGGTCATTGTCAATAGTAAGGTCACATGAGATTAACTGCAAAAATAAGAGTTAGAGCATTTTGGTCAATTCTCAGGAAGAAGGGGAAGCAGCAGCCGAAAGGGAGAGCACACTGGGAAAAGGAGAAAACGGCATCTTTTGCAAAGTGCTCTGTGACCTGAGGCCTTCGGCTACATAGCTGTGACGGAGCTCCGCCAACTCCAAACCTTGAAGGCATGCAAAACCAGCTGCCTCGGTCAGGGGACCGAGAGCATCGGTAGAATCGTTCCAACCAGCAGTTGGTGCCAAAATGAGAAACTGTTCTTTACAGAGTCTGTTCTGTATCTGAACTTAAAAAAAAAAAAAAAAAAAAAAAAGAAGACTTATTTATTTTAGAGAGAGATAGAGAGAAAGAGTGGCAGGGAAGGGGCAGAAGAAGAGAGGAAATCTCAAGCAGACTCCCCACTGAGCACAGAGCCAGATGCAGAGCTCAATCCCACGACCCTGAGATATGACCTGAGCTGAAATCAAGAGTCCAATGGTTAACTGACTGAGCCACCCAGGCGCCCCTGTATCTGAACTCTTAAAGATACCAAGAGAAAACCCCCTCAACTGCCCTCTACATGTGAGGTTGGATGACTTTTTTTTTTTTTTAAAGTAATAAACTCAATATATCAAAGCACAGTAGACTATGTTCTATATTAACTAGAAGGTTAATAGAAGTTCTTAGAAGCTAGACTCTGGTTACACAGACCTGAGTTTGAGTGAATTTGCATGAACTTGGGCAAATCCCTTCAACTTCTATGAGCCTCTGTCAAAAAGAGAAATCAATATGTACTTTGCAAGACTGTTGAGAGAATCTCTGAGCCATGTCTGGCATATTCTAAGTGCTCAATAGATGGTAGCTATTATAATTAACAATTAATGTCACAAGGACCTTTTAACTTAATCCCCCCAACAACTCTGTGAGGGAGGGGTTGGTATCACTCCCATTTTACATATTTGGAAGCAGAGGTCTAGTGAGGTATCCTAACTCAGGCCACACAGCTAGTGAACATCTGAGTTATGACCTTAACCAAGCCTGACAGCCCAGTATTTTAGAAATTACCAAGTTGTATAACATCTCTCATTAGAGCCCCTGAAGTTTAGTGGGATGCTGTAAAGTTCAGAACGTCTGCATTCTCTTGCATAATGCTCTATTGGAAAGCTGAGGTCATTGTATTTCAACTTTGCAGTGGCCCTCTGTTTACAGAGTATTATAAGAGACCTGTAAGGCTAGGAGAAGAGGTATAAGGTCAGCTCATTTTATGCCTATATTTTAGATCTACCCAGAGCGGATTGCTTTATCTCTTACTTAAGTCCATCAAATGGTTCTTCCCTCACTTTATCTAGATTTTTGTTCAGATGTCCTCTCTGCAGAGAGGCCTCATTACCATCCAATTGAAAATAGCTGCCCCCTTTCCTTTTTGTTCTCTGCTCAGCTTTGTTTTCCTTATCACTTATCAACTATCTGGCATTATGATACATTTCTTCTCCCGCTAGAGTGTGGGATCTTGGGGAAGAGGCTTTGTCCTGTTCCTTTTGTGTCCTTAATGCCTGATGCATATTAAGGGCTCAATAAAAGTTTAAATAAGCTAATGAATGAGTGAATTAATGAGGGGATTGGGTAACATGGACTCCTCATCATCCTACTAAAGCCTTTCTCAAGTACTGAAACGACCTCCAAAGTAAACCCAATCCAGATGGGAGTCCAGGCTGTGCCAGGCTCAGCTGAACTTCTCTCTCCTGGATTGGGGAGTAATTGCCTTTGAAAGGAACCCAAGGTATAATGAGGTCATTGAGAGCTGTGGTCAAGCATCGCCTTCCACAGAACCTGCAGGTAACAAAAACTCCCAGCTCTCTTTTACAAAAATTGTTATCGGAGGAAAAGCCAAAAGGGCAGGAAGATGGATTGTGTCCCATTCTGCCATTCAGATATCCTGTGCAGAAAGACAATCTCAGGAGTATAATTGGCAGAATATGTAAATTGCATCTATAATGCCTCCAACAAAAAATCTGCAAGACGAGAGGGCTCCCTGGGAGTGGAGTGGAACAGAGATGGAATGAGCCAGTTCTCAGTGTCCCCCTAACATACCCGTTGCATACCTCTGTGACAGAACTCACCAGAGTGTGCTTAACAACCTGTTGACTTCCACATCTCCCAGTCAAAACATGTTTTTTATGTCAATATCCCCATAGCCCTGGCATAGCGTACACTCGCGATAACCGTTAGCTTATGTTGTAGTGAGTGCTTGTGAAATCTGCCTTGAATCAATGTTATATGAATTTGTAAAACTCTGGATTCTCAAAGTTGAGGGCAATTGTCTGACAATGATGGGCCTTTTCTCTAATCTCCTGGGAACCTTGAAATGACATGGTTTTGATGCCCACAGTTATGGTCAGTCACTTCCTCACTTCCAACCAATTTTTTTGGGGGGGGGGGTGAGAACTAAGTCAGCCTAGAATAGAATTTAATCTGTGGCTTCTGATATGTTCTGAATCCGGAGACATTATCAAGTATTAAGACTTATCAAACATTCATCAGATTCTCTACTTTGAATAAACTCATGTTTCTCCCAGCAAATAGTTAATGTTCCCATCCCTTCTAGATTTTCCCAGTTTTGTAATCCTCATTAGGAAATCATGGAGAACAGAGGAGTCCCCCATTTAACTGATACTTGAACTCGGGCAGGTCTCCTGATATACTTGAGCTTGTTTTCTCATATACTAACAATACCAATACCGTGAAAGTTTTAAAGAAGGTTACAGAAGGCAATACATATGTATATAAATGTCTCTAGTATGTTGTCTGGCAAAGAGCAGACCTAGGAAATTACTAGCTATCACTTAAGGAGCGTCTGGTCCATGCCAGGGGTGGTATCATGCATACATACTTGCTTTCCCCTTTCCCTCCACCTTGTCTGAGCTGCCATGATCTCTCCCAGTCAAAGGTATGTTAACTCTGTGATCTTGCCTATGAGTAGACTTCTGGTTTTCCTGATCACAAAGTAGAAAGAGTGAGCGGGCCTTGGTTCTTCTCATAGGGCTTTTTTTTTTTTTTTTTAATTGTTAAAGTTAAAAATTTAATTAATTTTTAAATTAAAAAAATGCCTTGACATATAACATTATATAGTTTCAGGTGTCCAACAGAATGATTCTCTATTGGTATGCATTGCAAAATGATCACCCCAATAAGTTTAGTTAATATCTGTCAGCAAACATAGCTAGAGAATTCTTTTGGTTGAGACGAGAACTTTTAAGGTCTACCTTTTTGTTGACTTTCAGATATGCGATACAGTATTATTATTGTCACTATGCTGTGTATTATATCCCTATGACTTATGTGTTTTGTATCTAGAAGTTTGTACTTTTTGACCCCCTTCACCCATTTTGCCTACTCCTTGTCCCCCGCCTCTGGGTGTATGAGCTTTTTTTAGAGTCCAGCCATTAAGTGAGTTCATTCCGTGTTTGTCTTTTCTGTCTGACTTATTTCAGTGAGCATAACGTCCTCAAGGGCCGTCCATGTTGTTCCAAGACATTGTTCTTGAATTCCCACAGCTGTCCCACAAACTCTGATTACAGTGTGTTGCCATTAAGATCCAAGCCCCTTGAGATCTGTAGGCGAGAACTGGGTTTTCATTTTATTTTAAAGTAAAAAGGAAACAGGGAACTTGATTAAAGTATTATGACCGAGACTGAAGTAGTCCGAAAGAGATCCTCCTATTTTTAGGAATGTGAAGGGTTTCATCACACACAGGGGCTGGTTTAAATAGGTCCACACCACGACTCAAATGCTTGTCCCTGTTAATTGAAAGGTTTGGAGGGTAACTGAGGTGACTCTGTACACAGCTTGGAAGGCACTGACCTGAGAGCTGAAGGTCAGGGTTAATGTTCCTTTCCTGTGGGTCCAGATGCTTTGGAATTTGCTTCACTGCAGGGATAATCTCACTAGCTCTCTCTGTCTCTCTCTCTCTTTTTTTAAGCAGCATTTTTTGAGATATAATTCATAAACCATTCAAACCAATCCTTTTGAACTGTACATTTCAGTGGTTTTTATTACTTTCATGGAGATATGCAAACATCATCACTGTGTAATTTTAGAATGTTTTCATCACCCCCAAACAAAACTTCGTACCCAAAGCAGTCATTCCGACATCACTGGACAACCACTAATCTACTTTCTTTCTTTATGGGCTTGTCTATTCTGGATGTTTTATATAAATGAAACAATACAATATGTGGCCTTTGTGTTTAGTTTTTTTGTGCCCGATTTTCTTTCCAAGTTCATTCATATTATAATGTGTTTTGGGACTTCATTCCCTTCTATTGCTGAATAACATTTAATTGTATTGATATACTTAAGTTTAGTTATCCATTCATGAATTGATAATTCTGCTATGAACATTTGTCTACAAGGTTTTATATGAGCATATGTTTTCATTTCTCTAGTGTATACCTAGGAGTGGAATTGCTGGGTCATATGGGCACTCCATGTTTAACATTTTGAGGAACTACCAAACTGTTTTCCAAAGTGGCTACACTATTTTACAATCCTATCAATAATATATTAGGGTTCCAATTATTGTCACATCCTTTCCAACACTTGTTATTGCATGTTTTTAATTTTAGCCACCCTAGTTGGTGTGAAGTAGTATTTTATGGTTGTTTTAACTTGTATTTCCCTAATGACTAATGTTGTTGAACATCTTTTCTTGTACTCATTGTCCATTTATATGTCTTCTTTCTAGAAATGTCTATTCCAGTCCATTAAAAAATGTGGGTTATGTGTTTTTTTTTAACTGCTGAGTTGCAAGAGTTCTTTGTATATTCTGGGTATTAGCCCCTTAGTAGATGTATGATTTGCAAATATTTTCTCCCATGCTGTGGACCACCTTTTTCATGTTCTTGCTATCTTGACAATAATGTCATCCAATCTATGAACATGGATGTCTTCCCATTTATTTAGGTCTTCCACAATGTATTACAGTGACATTCTCTAGTTTTCAGTTTACAAATCTAATACTTCTTCTGTTAAATTGATTCATAGTAGTTTATACCTTCTGATCCTGCTATGAGTGCAATTGTCTTCTTAACTTTATTTTAGATTGTCCATTGCTAGTGTACAGAAACACAAGTGATTTTTCAAAGTATTTAGCTTGTATCATGCAACTTTTCAGAATTTAGCTATTTGAAGAGTTTTAAAAATAGATTCATTAAGATTTCTACATACAAGTTCATGTTGTCTTGTGAATAGAGATAGCTGTATTTGTTCCTTTCCAAGTGGAATGCCCTTTGTTTGTTTTCTTGCCTAATTGCTCTGGCTAGAAGTGCAGTGTTGACTAGAAGTGGTGAGAAAAGATATCCTCGTCTTGTTCTGGGTCTTGGAGGGAAAGCATTCAGTCTTTCAGCATTAAGTATGATGTTGGCTGTAGGTTTTCACAGAAATCTTTTCTCAGGCGGAGGAAATTCCCTTCTGGTCCGAGTTGGTTGGATGTTACTAGCTCTTGTTTGCTTGCAGGGGAAATCACAGAAAGAGCAGTTTTGCTTCCTCTCCAAGAGGGTACCATTGTGCTGCTAAGCATGTGATGATACCATTCCAGTAGCAAGCATAAACTTCCTTTGAGGTTTGTGTTCAAACAAATTTCTTGAGTTGAAGCTCAAATTCTTGGGGCTTTCCAATCGAGTGGAGGCTCTTTGTTATTGTAATTCAAACTCATGCCTTCAAGGCTGTCCCCAGGTTCACCCCACCTTCTGCCAAATAAAAGCCGCTCATTTTCTCTTGAGGTCAGAGAGAATGTGACAAGGCTGGTTTGTAACATTTCCAACTTTAAGCTCCATATCGTCTCTCGAAAAGTAAAGGAATTTTCCTAGAACCTGTGTCACAACTAAGCACCTATTACGTGCTCAGATCTTTGCTGACTGCTGAGAATATGATAACAGATGTACTCGTTAGCCTCCTATATGCAATAATAGCTAATATTTGTACATTTTCTATGTTTCAAGCAGTGTTTCAAACATACTTGCTTAATATGCATTCTTACCAGTTCGTCTTCACATCAGCTCCGTGTTGTAAGAACTCACGTTATTTTTGTTAATAACCCATAGCCTTGGGAAAGTCTATGAGTCGACTGAGATTTGGGTGAGCACTATGGAAAGAGGAGGACTTCAGAGCTGAAAAATGGCATGAGGAGTTGTGTGGAAATTAGCTCGAACTTGGAGACGGGGAGGCGGCTGGTGGGACAGGATCCTGGCTCCCCCCACTTAACGCGGAGCAGCTCCCAATTTAGATGTTACTATTCATTTTGAGATTTTATTTGAAAATAAGGTTTTTATGCTTAAAAATGTTACAAAGGACTACATTCACCCAAGAGTTCTGCTTTATAGATGCAGAAACATGGGCTTAAAGTGACCCAGGTAGTAGTTAGTGATGAGGGAGCACGAGGCTGGCTGAAGACAAAGCAAAAGCTGGAGCCTTGTAACCCCACACCCCATCCGCTTCCCCTCTGTCATATGTGTAGCATCCCTCAGGCAGCCCTGACTGCCATGAACAATAAGCAAATAGTTAACTTGCAGAGCTCACAATCCGGCTAGACAGGAGTCTCCCTTGGCTTAGAAATGTCCTAAATCTTACTAACAAAGATGATTGATAGCAGGATTGTGACACCCCACCAAAAAGTCACCCAACTATCTTAATGTTAATGGCTGGTCTAAAGACAACATTGATCCAGCAGCAAGGGCAAGGCCTCCGGCAGGCCTGGGACATCCTGGCACCTTGTAGGCCCTCTTTAGCATATGAAAGCTCCGTAGAAACCCCCCTTTTCCTTCACCTCCCCCCAACCGCAGGGTACATAACCTGCCATCCCTCACAACCCAGGGCAGCAGCTCTTCCTGCCCACGGGTCTTGTCCCCGTGTTTTAATAAACCATCATTTTGCACCAAAGATGTCTCAAGAATTCTTTCTTGGTTATCGGCTCCGGACCTCAGCCCACCGAACCTCACCTAGGTTCTAGAACTTTATCAGTTAGTAAGAGAGCAAGGGTTGAAGTTTGGTTGAAGTTCATTTGAAGTTCCAATTCAAAGTTCTTGACACCAAGTACTTCCTTCAACAAACGTTTATTGTCTGCCTGTTATATCCCAGGAAAGATGCAAAGCGCTGTGGAGTACAAGGATGACTGGTCCCTGAGTTCAAAGAGATCCCAAGGGACAGAGAGGCCTCAAAAGGGATTTATCAGCAATCAGGGAGCAGAGCTGAAGAGTCCATTGGTCTGTATAGGAGAGGCAAAATCACGGAGGGTTTTGCAGAGGAATGACCCCTGACCTGAATTTTCATGAATATGTTGGAGTTTGCCAGGGAGATTTGGTGGAGAAGGGCATTCTAGACCAAAGCAACAATCTATATTAAAGAATGGATGTGCGAGAGGGCATACCTTAATCGAGGAACAGCAAATCTTCCTCCAGTTAAACAAACTTAACATTTACTAAACATTCTTCTGTGCTGGGCATTGAGCTAGGCAATTTGCCCAGATTATTCCAGGTAATTCTCTTAGGAATCCTATGAGCTGGATACAGATGAGAAAACAGAGTCTTAGGGTGGAGAAGCAGTTCGCCAAAGGTAATGTAAGGTCTCACAGTTAAACAGTAGTAGAGCTGGGATCTGACTCCGGGGAACTTAATTTTGGATTTAGAATCCTATTTGCCTTGCCAAGGACTTTGGATTTTATGCTTTAGGTCAGTGGTTCTCAAACTTGCAGCAGAAACACATGGCGGGGGGGCTGTTAACACAGAGTGGTGGCTCTACCCACTGCAACCCCCTGAATTTCTGATTAGGTAGACGTGAGGTAGGACCTAAGGATTTGCACCTTTCCAGGTGACCCCGGCTCTGCTGGCCCAGGGATCGCACTTGGAGAACTGCTGCAGATTTTGAGATTGGGAGGAAAATCAGCAGATCTGCATTTTATGCCAGCTTCTCTGGGCACTAAATGGGAATGAATTAAAAGAGGCTTAATTAATGACCACAACTTGGGTCACCTGGTTGGTACAGTGGGTTAAGCGGCAGACTCTAGGCTTCAGCTCACGTGGTGATCTCAGGGTCAAAAGCTACCTGCGGCTTTGCACTCAGCATGGAGCCCGCTTGAGATTCTCTCCTTCTCCCTCTGCTCCTCCTGCTCATGCTCTCTTTTTCAAACAAATAAATAAATCTTATATATAAAAAAAGAGAGGTCTCAAAGAAAGGGTGTTTGGAGGGGACAGAAGATGCAAACAGGTAGAACCATTTGCATGAGACAAACTGCCCATGTGTGTCCCAAAGAATGAAGATGAGGGGAGCATCTAAAATATTCACATGGGAAGACCATTTAGATATTAGTAACGCTCAGCCAGCTCTGAGAAAGGATGGTAATAGCTGGAATCAATATCTAGAACCCATAGACTTGGTGTCTGATGATAAGGAACAAGCGACGGAGGGATTGCAGGAGGTTTTCATGAGAAGGAGTGAACTTGGGAGGTGAGCCCCTTGCCTGGGCAGCTGCATTCTGCATGTGTAGAGTCGAGGCCCTCATGTGGTGTAACAGAGGGAAGTCATGCGAGGGTGGGAGAGGGAATGAAGCTGGCTTAGGTGACCCGGGTTCTAGACCTGTCTTGGAGATGTCCCTTAATTTTGGATCTTCCATTTCTTCATCTGCAAGTGGAACGGGCAGCAGCTTTGCAGCCTGCTGGGGTGAGAGATGGGAAGGCAAAGGATGAGCCTTTAGCTCGGGGGTGGACGTCTTTTCTGCAGTTGCACGCGCGGCCATACGTGCAGCGTGTTCCACAGCGCTCCGTACAGAGCCGACACGCCCACAGAACCTCGCTCGAGCTCCTGCACACGCAGGGGAGCCATTTCGCCCACCTGTTACGTCCTTCCTCCACGTACCTGGAAATTGAGCATGCGGCTTTGAGAGTAGCTGAGAACAAGTAGACAAACTGACTTCTACGTTTTAAAGTGTTTGTATTATGAGCTAGAGCTAGCAACGGACTGGAGTGTTCCTGGCAGCAGTTCCTTTTGAATCTCAGCCATGAATGCGTGTATCTTCAGTATTTCAAGTCCAAGGTAACTTGAATGCAACTGCCTTAGGTGATTTTTTACAATTAGGGACAAAGGTGTTAAAGCTATTAGCCATATCCCTTCATTTGAACTAATTCTGGAGTGTTAGCAAGCGGGTGCGTATCTCCACGTCTGTTTTCTAATCCAGTTAGCACCGAAGGAGTGACTTTCCTGAGCGCTCTGTGTACCTGGTCATCACCATCCAATTCCAGCTTAATTCGCTCGGGAGTCACACTTCACACCTTCCTGCGCCTTGTTCCTTGAACCCAGTTCGTTGACGGGTCTTTCCCTAATTCTCCCAGTGTTCTCCGTCCCCATCGCTACGACCTGGCTTGGTGCCAGTTGTCACTAGCTCTGTCACTCCCACCTGATTGATGGGATCTGCCCTTGACTCCCTCCACTTCCTGTCTACATTGTACAGAGATTTGTCCTTCAAATCTGGGTAAATCACCTTCATAAGCCCTTCTATGGTTTTCCATTGCTCGTAGGGCCAGGCAATAACACCCCACATGACAGATGAAGCCCCACCGAGCTGGCCCCTGCTAACCCCTTGGTCCTTGCGCGCTACCCTCACTTGTGTTTTGCAGCTCTAGTCGACCAGCTGTCTTTCCGTATCATGGGTGCGCTGGCCCTCCACCCTATACAGAAGCTTTGCTCATGCTGTATGCTCTGTCTAGTATCTTCTCCTCTCTTACCTCATTGGTCCCACTTACCCTGCACATCTCCACCCCACTGATACCCCACAAAGTCTTCCATGAGCCTCCTAACTAGATCAATGCAAAATTGTATGCTCTCATAGCCAAATTTACCTCTGCATTTCTACAGGTAGCCAGGTGCAACTTTGCTTTTATTTCTGTGTCTGTTTGATTGATTTTAGGGGGCTCAGGGGGCAATGCTTGGTTCAGCTCCCCATATACCCCTAGTGCTCAGAACAGTGCTTGGCATGCCGTGGAAACTAATGAATATTTGTGCAATGAATGAAGATTCTTAGAGGAAAGAGATTGTTCTGGTGTGTGTGCAGTGGAGGGGGGGGGCATATGCTTAGATTCCATTGGAAATAAGTATCATGCAGAGAGATTTACTATATAAATTGTGGTCATTGAAAGATGTGCCAGTGTTGATTTCAGCTTTCAATGGTGTAATAACTAATAACATAAGTCCTTTTCGCATTTGAATAGATGTATGTTATTTCTCCACTGAAGAACCCCCTGGGGCCATAGATTACCCATAAAACCTTGCATCGGTGGTTTAGAATCTTAAGTGGTGTCTGCTTTGTACACATCTGCTGTCCCGACTTGTGGGAGCAATTGTGCGCGCTCGCTCCTCCATTAGCCACCATAATTTTTTGCTCAATTTAGATTGGTAAACCCCTTTCGCAAAGACTGCTATCCTGTTTTTCTCCTGAATTTTCTAACAGCCGGCAACCACAGCAGAATTTAAAAGCAAGACTCAGCTCAGAGAGTTTTAAATTAAAATAGGGAGAAGACACGTGGCTGCTCTTTTCGTACTTTCTGAGCATATGTTCTGTATTTATGCCAAGAGATACCGCTGAAAAATCAGGTGGTTAGTAACTGCCCAACACCGACCTCTAAGGGAATTCCAGGAATAGGGTCAAGCTGCAGTCAAGATGCCATGATGCAGTTAATTCTGCATCACGAGAAAGTGGATGTCGATAAAGGCTGAATCAGTTCATGAACATTCCGTAATTACCGCAGGAGGTTAGAATGACAACCTTCAATTATGTATCTTTCGAATCTCACTACGAACCTCAAGCCCTCTTACCTTCATCAGGGCTCTGGAACAAGGATTCACAGAACCATTTCATGAAAGATAGACTGTGCGTTAGTTAGTATAAATGCAACTACTGTATCGCGATCAGGCAACACACACACTGCGGCTTTGTGCCACCAGCAAAGTAAATAAAATTCTGTTCTGCTGCTTACAGTTTGGAGATGATTCCCATGGAGGAACAGCCATGGTGTGTCATGAAGAACTCTCGACTTTTATGTCCACTTAATAGGGAATGAATGCTTTTCATCATGTATGAAAATTACATTAGGAAGGAGACCAAGCAATTCAACACACAGGACATAAACCTATTAACGCAGAATAATTTATTACAATGCTCTGGGCTCTCAATGTGTTTCTGACATCCCTTGTGTCAGAAAAACCTACTGCAAAGTTCTTGTCTGACCTCTAGAATCCTCATTTCTTTGCCTTGCCCCCTACACCCATAGGGGTGAATCCAAATCTTGGGGAGCAGGCCACAAATCCTGGCCTGATTCTAATGCCCAATAAAGCTCGAGAACCACAGAGTGATTACTAAGGCCTGAGTCTGTAGCAAGATTTGTTATAGTTCTGGGTTTTGTTTTTTTTTTTTCTGCCAGGGGGCAGTGTTCTCTGACATATGGCTGGATTGATAAACCATTCTGGAAGTTAATTTGAGTCTTTCTTTTACACTTCCTTGTTTACTGACCCAGCCACGGGGGGCGTTATTCCAGAATCTGAAAACTACCAGATTAGGTAGACTTTCTTGATTGGGTTGTGTTAACAGAAGGTTTGGGACCACATTGCAGTCACTTGGTTGAGTTTCTAGACCTACGGTATGCTTTTCCAGATTTTTTTGGTTTTCTGTTTTTGATAATGAAAGGTAATTGTATTTTGTAGTCGATTGTAGTCGATTGTAATTGTATTTGTAGCCTGAGGTGGGGACTTCGGTCATCCCCCGAGAGGTAATTCATCATGATGTCTTGTAATAAAATTCTGTTTAACTCTGTATGGTTAGATGGGGTGTGTGTGTGTGTGTGTGTGTGTGCGCGCGCGCGCGCGCATGCACACATGCACATGTGAATATGTGTGTTTTAATGGGTTCCGTGTGCACAATGACCTGAAGACAAAACTCCTTGACAGAACGGTTGATGGAAATAATGCCTGAGCTCAGTCCTCTTAGATAATTGGTAACAAGTGCTGTACAGAAGCCAATTATGGATCGACTATTACACTTAAGGCTTTTTTCTCTGCACAGCTTCACTGTATGTCAAAAAAAAAAATTAATGGACGATGCTCAGCTTCTGAGTCTTTTTTTCCCCCCTCAAGAGGAGGCTTCATTATCCTCAAGCTGGGTTTCTATAATCAAATGTCAGACAGAATCTGAAGTTGTTGGCAAGGGCCAGAGAGGTTGGAGAGAAGGGGAAGCAGGGTTTTAGGGGAACATTCAGAACACCATTGGCATACAATACGAGGCAATCCCAGGTTTGCCTTGAGCTTTTCCTTTTCGGTGTATCATTTTCTGCTGTAAAAAGCAAGGCTGCACCTTGAACTCGAACCTGAGGAGTAGAGGACTCTTACAGGGGTCGAACATCGTTCCTAAGCCTTGCTCAATACCCGACTCCAAATCATTTCAGTATGGCACCGAAAATAAAGCAAGGGACTTCTGGAGAAAAATCCACAAGCCTGCCCTCTCTGTGAGAGTACAAAGCTGAACGGATTCTAAAAAGGCAACTTGAAGTTTGGCAGTGTGTTTTCCTTTTCTCAATTAGCTGTTACTGAATTCTAGAATATATAATGAAACCCAGGCCGACTGTGCAACCCGCTGTAAACAAGGTCTTGCTTTTGTGCTCTCGTGTTTGATTTGAGCAGAGCTACTGCCCGGTTCACAATCTGTTGCATGCTAAGTGCTGTATTTGTTAATGTACACACATGCCCTCAGCCGAGATTGATGGTCCCCCCGCCCCGCCCCCCCGGGCGCAAGGGAAACTGAAGGCAAGCCTTCTTCCCTCCTCTGAATCCTAAAAGCAGACAATATTTAAATAACTTTCAGATTTAGAGACCTTGATTTCTTTCAGAAGCCTTCTGGTTGCCAAATGCTTCCTAAAGAAACTTAACATTTTGACATTGACAACGGCCTTAGAGGACAGCATTGGGGGGGGGGGGCGGCGGCGGCTAGAGGACAGCACAACTGGGGAATAATCAGGGAAACCATTTTTAAAGCTAACTTCTTGCTGTCATTGGGATTTCCTTCCTAAATTCAATCACTAATAAAGCTTCCCCATCCAGCGCCCCTTCCCCTTCGTCCTCCCCTTCTCTCCCCTCCCCCTCCAAATATAAACCAAGCTGACAGTATTTTTTCAGGAAGAAGAGACAGGCTGAAGTTATTTTGTCCTTCCTCACAGGGCAGAAGGACTCTCTGCTGCTTAGCTGGCATTCCCAGCATTTTGATAAAAGTTACTTCTTTAAACGCTAACAATACCACGAGGAAAAATAATGCTATCTCTGGTGTTTAGTTACAATCTTGGGAGATTTTATCGTGAGAAATATTTGAGTAGTCGGGAGTAGCCGAGCATGTGGCAGTAGGGACAGGGTCATTTAAACTGCCAGAGAAAAATAAATAAATGGGAAAGACAGGGAAAGTTGTTAGGTTCATAAATTATAAAACTTTCCGTGTGTGTGTGTGTGTGTCTGTGTGTGTGTGTGTGTGTGTTTTTAAATAAAGCCGTGAGGTTGACTACATTGAATAATGACATTGTAAACCTTAAAAGCTTAAAGCTGGTGGAAACCCTTTTGCAGCTCTGTTTCATTTTGATCGGATCAAATACATTTGGTTTCTTTTTTAAAAACCATGTTTTTGTGAGGGAAGGAAAATGAACATGCACTGTTATTAACCACAGCAACATAAGAAACCCTCATGTTACCAGAGGAAACCACATGAAAGTGTGTGTGTGTGTGTTAGGGGCGGGACCGATAAGGGGGTGGGGAGAAGGAGAGGGATGTTTCCAGCCTCTCGGGCTCAGAGCTGCCATTTGTGAACCAATCGTGATGAAATCTAGCTCCGGGCAAATCAGAGGCGGCTGTCAACCTCCCAGGTGGGATTACTTGTAGTTAATAGACTGGACTCAGAGCCCCAAAAAGCAGTGCATTCAGTGTAGGCAAAAGAGAACAGCGCACTGCAGAAGGCTTTCCAAGAACCCTCGGCCATGGCCAGGAGAAGCCCGGGCCAGCCCTATCAGGTAGGAGAGATTACGGCATCGCTGGGGAAGGACTGGAGGGGAGAACTGGTTCCTGATTTGGGATTTTTTTTCTTTTTGTTTTAAAACTGAAGACGGCGCTTTGTGGTGCATTTCGGAAGGCATAGGGTAGGGTGGTGATGTTGAAGTCCTTCCGGTTGCCTTCCTGACATCTGACTCCTTGGTTTGACACCTCAATCTCCTTATTCCTTTAGGTCATATCCCTGTTCACTTTTGCTGTCGGAGTCAATATCTGCTTAGGATTCACAGCTCATCGAATAAAGAGGGCAGAAGGTTGGGATGAAGGCCCTCCTACAGGTGAGTGTGGCCACTGCTCGTGCTGTCAGTCCTTTTAAAATACTAGGCACTGGGTAGTCCTTGTCAGCTCCTAATGAAATGCATCTTTAAGCTAACCTTGCAGTGTAACTAATTGAGTCCCAGATTTCTTCGGAGTAAAAAGAGCTCTGTGTTTAATTCAGGTGAGAGAATGTGGTTTTGATGACAAGAACATGTAGGCTCGCTCCGTGATAACTGGCTATTTCAATCTTTGTACTCTGAAACTCACACATTTTAAGATAAAATTAAAACTCTCGTTAGCAGACAAGGCTGAGAGAGAAGTGGTGGGAACAGGTGCTGGTTTAATACTGGAGAGACATGACTTTGATTTATTGTCACGTGGCATAGAATGTAGAATTTGTCTCCAGAAACTTCTGATCTACCAAAAAAAAATTTATAAAGGGGGTGTCAGTGAGCAAAAAAGCAGTGAACTGTCTTCCTGAGACTTCAGAATTTAGGACTATGAGATTATGATTTACCTAGAATAGGAAAAATATAAGAGAGAGGAGATGCTTTGAAGAGCTCCCAGGATTGACTTGCACCCAGCTTTCTCTTTTGGCATAACGGCAGGTAAGTTTTAATAGTGTACCTTGACTTAACTAATAGAACCAAAGTGAAAGAGTTTCCTTTTACAATACACTGTGCCATAAGCAGTGTGGGAATTCTTATAAAGGAGCTCCTTGTGCAGACCGAGGGGGCTTAACTGACCAGGTCTTAAGTAATGAGTTGGTTAATTTCCTGGAAATTGGAGCTGCTGATGGTTTTATAAATAAAAATTACATATTAAGTAATGGGTACTCTAGGGGGCAATATTTTCTTGACTTTTTCTGACATCTCAGCATGTTTGTCTACCTTTCTGCGGATTTTGGATTTCTCCGTATTTTTTGACCTGACTGATCTCAAAGACGATCACCTGTCTCTACTGAGCCAGCATGAACTTTTATTAACCAAGTCATGATATATATATACATATATCATATATGGAATATATATATATGGAATACTAGGTCATCCTCACCTCAAGTAAGTTGCTTTTTGAGTCATGCCAGAAGATTGAAAGAATAATATGGGGAGTAGTTTAGTGAGTCCAAGTGGGGTGTGGTTGGGGTGCAAAGTGAGAAAATAGATCATAAAAATTGCACCCCAGGGAGCCAAATGGGCAAAATGAGTTGTCTTCTGTTGGGGAGAAAGAGGAGAGATCACTGGGCTGGAGAATCCTGTTTTTATTGGTAACAAATGCTGTCTTCAAAGACCTATTTTTCTTGTTCTAGACAAGTATAACTCCCACTAGCACTGACTGTAACTGCGCAGACTGACAGGAGGATTGGAGCCTTAGTGTTATCCTGTGGGCAAACGAGCCCCTTGAGAGCCCACTGCTGGTTCTTTCTAGAAGGAACCTCTTTTCTGCCTTAGAGTCCTATATTACTTCAGCCAAAACCAAGAGGGGACAAGCTGTTTTCTTAATGAATGTGTAAAATGAAGTAACTCATTATTTTCATAGTTGATTTTTTGGGGCAAACAGTCATGAGGTCCTGGACTGACCACTCGGATCCTTAGAATCTGCTGTGTGGCCTTGGGCAAGTCACTTGGGATGTCTGTGTCCTTAGCTGTATAACGAGACGCAGGCCTAGATGATTTCTAATTTTCCTTCTGGATTAAAAAAAAAAATAGCTCATGATTCTATCCATTCTGTTTCATTGATCCTTGAATTTGGATGCGCTCTACTGGAGAACTTGGAAAGTATAGAACAGATTTATTAATCCTGAAATATGTTTTATGCATAATTATCTCCATACATTATAAGAAGCAGCTCTAAGAACTACTGAGTCTATGTTACGTCTGTAAAAATAATGTAATTTATATTGTAATGTGTACATCTAAGTGAATTTAAATGTAGCACAGCATATTTTCTCCTTGAATTATTTAATTAAATTGTGGATTATTTAATTTATGGTATCTTCTAAAATAATCTTAGTGGAAATCCTACTTCTTTGAATCTTAGTGGGGATACGATGACGTTTATGTCTGAGTTTTAGGATTTTGGTATGCCTGCACGCTTCTTATTTTTAATTTATCTGTTTGCGTAATTTACCAGGGTTTGGGGCACTAATGGTTGATTTCTCCTGAATAAAGCCCAGAGATGTACTTTGGAAACCAGGATGAGTGCATCATGCAGAAAGTTTAATCAGGTTCATCTTTTTAAATGTTCTATGTGCCCTGAAAGGGCCTCCCTCAGAGAATGTATGAGGCCAGTTGCTCTGTAAGCAAGACCTTCACATCAGAAAACCCTGGGCAAACTTTTATATGTGTATTAGGACAAGATACTAAAAAGGAAAGGCAGCCATGCCAATTTTCAGCAATGCTTTCACATTCCAGAGAAATCCGGAGAAGCTCAGAGCTCCAAGACTGTGTGACCAAATGGAACTCCAAGGGTATTAATTTATGGCTGGCTTCAGACTGTCCAGAGTAAGAGCTCCCATTCAAAAGCACGCACCTTCTTGTTTGGTAAATGTAGTTTCTCAGAGTCCTCAGGATTAGGTGAGAAAGTTCTACCCATGGGGCAGACCCTCACTGCTGTACTCTGGACTGGGATGTTAGTTTCAAGGCTGTGGCTGTGCAAACAGACTGTTATAATTAACTAACTAGCACACTTGTTGGCTGGTTTATTGTTAGGGCCTAGTGACCCACCGGAAGTAATGCTAGAATGGGATTTCTTCTACCAGATGGTAAGAGATCCACGGATTTCTTAGGAGATATGAAACGAGCAGAGCTAAGTATAATTCTCTTGGGTAAATATAATGGGCAATCAGGGGCACGGGATGGATGGAGTATGTTTTCAAAGAGAATGTAAATAGGAAGTGCACATCCGTTTGACATCTTTGTTGCATATGTCTGGGGGGTAGCCAGCTTGATTTACCTTTAAGGTTGTGAGGGAATTGGTATGCATACAGGTGTGTGTGTGTGTGTGTGTGTGTGTGTCTGTACTCAAAGACATATGTGTATGCGTATGTTTGTAGTGCGGAGTGGAGGCGATTTCACTGAAATCTGTGATGGATTCCCTTTCAGTCTCCGGATGGAAATGGGCTATCCTCTGAAATTCAAGCCACTTAATACTTTCGAGGCCCAGGAAAGTTTGTGAGCTTGTGAGTGACTGGCAAAGAGAGACTCGAAAGCCCCACCCAAGTCGTCATCATTTTTAGTGACTCCAGAGCTTAAAAGTGTGTGAGTGTGAATGAAATTCGTGGGCAGATAGACAAGGAGGAGTGTCTCTCACAGCTTTATGAGGAAAGTGAGTCTTTGTGAATCGCAGAGAAGACAACCAGGGTAAGAGGGACGAGAAGGTTCGTGTTCATCCGATAAGTCTGAGAATTGCCTTCTACAATAAAAAAACTGTCTCGATGGTGGCAGAGCAGCATGTAGGAAGCTGCAAAGCAGACAGATACAACAGCCGTGATTCTGGAAGGAAGACCCTGTCATGACTTAAGATCAGGTTTTGGGACTTGATGTTAAATAAAATGTGGAGTCAGGGGTGTTTGTTTATTGAGAGAGAGACAGAGAAAGGCAAGGAGGGGAGGGACAGTGGAAGAGGGAGAGAGAGAATCTTAAGCAAACTCTGTACCCAGGATGGAGCCTGACGCAGGGCTTGATCTCACAACAGTGAGATCATGACCTAAGCCGAGATCAAGAGTCGGTCGCTTAACAGACTGAGCCACCCAGGCACCTCGAGTCATGGGGTGATTTAAGTAAATGGAATAAAACTTTGCAGAGTAGAGTCTAAAGAGGGCACAGGTCATTCAGGGCTTTGTTAAATGAAGCTCTGGAATAGGGGTTTTTCATTTATCTTAAAACTACACAGAATTCTCTATCTTGTCGGTATACCCAGAAATCTTAGTCCCCCATAGTTACCACACAGATTCTCAAACCAAAAACCTTTCCCAATCATGTCTTCATCAGAGTCATAGACTGTGTACAGAATTTGGAAAAATCCTTTGTGAACAAAAACAGTGCGATAGTTGTATTCAGATGATCTAAAATTTTAACCAGGCCCTTTTTTAGCTCAGATTAGCCTGAGGGTTCGGATTTTCCAATCAGGAAAACAGGCATAAGGTTACCTTTTTATCAGAAAAGGTTTTTGAAAACAAAATGCCATATTAGGGGTGATGAGAATATAAGGTGTTAAGTGTATGATGATACATTTAATTTATCTTCACTTATGTTTGAAGGCCAGTGTCTAAACTTTTACCTTTTCAAGTCGCTGGTACCTGTGATTTTGACAACAATATTTCCTTGTTTGGGGGCAGATTTGCAAACCATTCAGACATACTCTACTGACTACCATCCTAAATGCTACCCGGGGGGTTCAAAAGTTGAGCTAAAGTTTTTAATCTATTTTATTTACGTCACATAAATCAGTTTTCTTCTAGTATATGAGAACTTTCTACATGAGAATGATATGTTAATAAATTCTTTAAAAGTGCAGGTGTCTGAAAACTTCCCAGGTAGGCCCATTTACTGAAAAAGTTGTCCGTTATAGCTGGTCCAGAATCTGACAAGGAGGAGAGAAGAGTGGTGTCACCAGAGTGGGCATCTATAGGAACTGATGTCTTTAGGAAGCAGAGATGCTGACATGGAGACTTGTCTGTAAGGGCTACTCCCTGTGGGATAAGGTCAGTCGTATCAGGAACACATGGCCACGGTGGTATGAGAGAGTATGACCAGAAAGGATGAATCATATACTCCAGAAGAGGCATAAGAGAACATGAAATGCTAGAGTTGGTCAGCATCTTGAATGTCATCCATGTTGACAGCCTCCTTTCCCTGTGGTTTCTACTTCAGACATGGCAGGCAGACAGAGGAGAACCAGTTCTGTGTCAGTGCCCTTAAACAGGAGGCCACATAACCACAGCCCACAGCCCCTTGTAAGGCTTCCCTCTCACTTTCAGGAAGCACTTGGGCTGAAGACCTCAGAGAACGGGAGGAAGAGACAGGGCGCCATCTCTCAGACCCTGGACACACGGCCACCGCACAAAACTTGAAGAAAGAGTCTTCCAGCTTTAGGAAATGAAAGGTTTTCAAACTTCAGTACTGCTTCCCTCACTGATCAACATCCAGATATGAAAATTTCCATTTTGCCGAGGGATTTAGAGGATTGATGGGGATTAGAGGATGATAGGATTGGGCGTCTGGGATGAACTCATGGGTAGGTCACCACTCTTGTCATGGATTACGTTCTTTCCCAATGGCCTGTTAAATTATCGGTAGTTTTTCCCCATATAAATGGCACCAGAAGTCTATGACACTGCCTCTGTGTGGTAAGATGCCTATGTATGGTTAAGATGGAACATTGTGTGTTTTTTTTTTAAAGATTTTATTTATTTGACAGACAGAGATCACAAGCAGGCAGAGAGGCAGGCAGAGAGAGAGAGGAGGAAGCAGGCTCCCCACGGAGCAGAGAGCCCGATGCAGGGCTCGATCCCAGGACCCTGGGATCATGACCTGAGTCAAAGGCAGAGGCTTTAACCCACTGAGCCACCCAGGCACCCCCATTGTATTTTTTGTTTTACCCGTTTAGAAAGACTTCATTTATTTATTTATTTAGAGAGTGGGGGGAGGGGGGAGGGGTAGAGGGAAGAGGGAGACCGAGAATCTCAAACAGACTCTTGCTGACTGTGGAGCCCAGTGTGGAACCCAATGACCCCAAGGTCATGACCTGAGTTGAAAACAAGAGTCAGATGTTCAACTGACTGAGCCACCCAGGCGTCCCAATGGAATGTTTTAGAAATAAGATTTTACTTACCTAAATGAAAACAATTTCACCTGGGTCTATCAGAATTATGAATTTGAGCATAATAAATCACATTTTTACATTGGTGGTATTTAAATCACAAAACGCTTCTGTGAAAAATAAGGAGCATGTAACACTTTTATGCCTCTCATATATGTACATATATACCTGTTTTAAAATTTGAAGTCCCTATTTTAAGAAAAGGGTCTGTAGAGACTGTAAGAGTTATTTTTTAAGATTCTGGAACTGAGTTACAACTTTAAGCAAAATAGCATTATTTAAATATGTAATGAGGAAGGCAGCGATAGAATTTGAATCTCACAAAAGCACTGGCAGATGTCTCGTAGGAAATTCTAAACCTTCATACTTTTCCCACATTTTCGACTTGATCCTTTCTAGGTGTTTGTTTTTGTCATTTGTCTTCCTTGTTGGTTCTGAACTTTTATGGGCGTCTCCGTAATTATGAGGCACCACAAGTCCTCATCAAACTGATCCTGCAGTTTTTATCACCCCATTCAGTAAGTTATAGAACCTGAGCGCTCAGATCGATGTACTCCTGGTTTAGGTCACGTAAAGGAAAGCTTTACAGATTTTAGAATTTAGACATATAATAAGTCAGAGAATATTTCTGTATGGAACCAGGTTTAACATTTTCCAATAAAAAGCCAAGACCTAATACCTTAGGCTGGTGTGGGGCGGAGGGAAAGACATGAGACACGGGTATGGAATGAAAAAGCCAGAAACAAGAGTATGGGGGTCAGAGCTTGTTAGGAAGATGGTGGGGATGGGATAGGCCCTGGAAAGGCAAAGTGAATGTGGCTCTACTCTACCACCTGACTTGACTCACAGAGGTGCAGAAGTTCAAATTCTTCAGATTATTGGACTGGAAGGACTACATGGATCAATTCATCTTTGCATATCTCCGGCTGCCATTGTCAGCAGAGTCCAAGCCAGCCAAGAACGAATTTGGCCTGTGTGTCCCCAGTCCGTCCCGGCCCCCGAACTTAGCCTTACTTGCAAGCTGTTGGTAAACCTTGAGTCCAACACTTTTTACCATCTGTGTGTTTGCGTGATGAACACATGAGCAACACTTCCTTCACAAAGCTGTCTTCCGTTTAAGGCTTGGCAAAGATGATCATTAGGGGGAAGCAACTGAGAGAGAGTCAATGATTTTCAAGAACAAAGTGGGGGATACAGTCAGGATAATCAATGCGGTAGGGATGCAGTAAAAATCACGTGACTGACATGGATGGAGAAAGGCTTAAAATGGCTAAAATTCCACACAGATGTTTTAAAAGTAAAGAGAGAAATAGGGAAGAGGTCGTGATGCAGGAAAAGCAAAGGGCATGCCCAGAGGAATATTTCAAATGCCAGGTGGACGCCATAAAGAAGAGAAGACAGGACGAGTCAGCAACCACGAACCATGTGCCTTTGGACCTCGTAGCATCATCTCAGCGATAAGCCTCGCTGAGCGTATTTGTGTATGCAGCTCACGGGAGTGAATTCTGCTCAGAATTTATTAAATGGCCACAGGGTCTGTCTAAACGGTACCCCTAAATAAAAGAATAATTCAATTATAAGCGCTTTTCCTATCTTTGTTTTTATTATAGGACTTTCTCTATTTTTACTTTTTGCACATCTCAACCTCTCCTCCCCCTGCAGTTCCTTATGGCCCAGCATGCACTGTTGCTAGGTTGGCCAAAGTCAATAGAAAAATGTGGTTTTTGAACCAGAGGTACGGCACTGCATTGGAAACCCGACATTATTTCCTAAACTGAGCTGGTGCGGTTTGTATGTGTTTCAACATCCCAGAATCAACCATGCACAAGTGTTTCACATCTCATGGTCTAGTGAATCTGTTTGCTTTACTTGAACTGATCTGATGCCATAAAGGCTATGATGGGGTGACTCTGACTTTTAAAAGGACAAAGGACTGAGGGATGGACGGGATGTTCAGATGAATGGCTTCAGCGAACCTGGAAATGTTATTTAACTTCTGTTCTCCGCCTGCTTCTTCTGTTTGCTTGTTTTCAAAAGTAATACATGCCAATTGTAAAAAAATGAAAAATTCATACACAGAAATAAGGAAGTAAGAGTATACATAGCATGTCATCAATAACAATTAAGCTATTTCTATATAGTATATATTATATAATATATACTTTATACATAAATATGTACACAGAGTTATAAATATATATGTTATATGTATAAGAGGGATAGAAATAAGCAAACAAACAAAAGAATTGATAAAATCCTAGAAGTTTCAAACTACAGAAAGGAAAAGAAAAATCCCTCTGCTTCTCTTGTTCTCAGTCATTTTGCTCAAATATAATTCCTGTAAAGAGTTTCTTATGTGGGGGGGAGAGGAAGGTTATTGACACCTGTACCTTTCCTCAATGCCTCTGCCCCCCCTTCTCTGGCTCTGTTTTTATTTTTATATTTATTTATATCCTTATCGCTCTCTTTACCTCTATTTATGACCCAGAATATGATGTTTAATACTATCATACTGTTCTGCTGCTTTGCTCTTAAAAAAAACACATTAATATAATTTTATAGATCTTTCCATAGTACCCTACACAGCTCTAACTCATTCTTTTTAAGGGCTGGGCAATATTCCATTAATGGATACGGTGATTCTTTTATATGTATCTTGGTAAACTTGTACAAATATACATGAGAGGTGAATTCCTAGTAATGGAATTTCTGGGTGAAAGATTCATATGCATTACCAAAATGTGTTCTGTTTTACAAAAAATTTCATTCCTAGCAACAGGTAGGACACTGCTTATGCTTTCCATTCATCAGAAATTAATTATTTTGTAAGCTATGATGACAACAGAATTGCATTTTTTCCAGTCGGCCAGTTATTCCAGCACTACTTACTAATTAATCCTTCTTTTACCTCCTGATTAATGCCTCTTTCTTTCTCCAATTGCTTTAATCATAAATAAATTCTCATATATTTGACTCTATTTCCCATTCCCACTTTCAGCATTGATCTACTTATTTCCTGTTCTAATTATTTAACTCCAGAATATACTTTACTATCTAGTCTTCACCAAATTACTCTTACTTTCAAGTGCTTTTCATTTCATTTATTCATTTTTTATAAATTTTTAATATCCTCTCCAGTTAAAAAACTCCTCTTTATATTTTTATTGTGGTTGCATTGAACCTTTAGGTTCATTTAGGAAAAACTGATATTTTTATAATATTATTTTTATCTCTAAGATGGTATATCTTTCCATTTAATGAAATCTTTTGAAATACCTTCTTGTAGAGTTTTAATGTGTTCTTCAGGTACGTCCTACACGTCTGATGAAATTTATACCTAATATCATATCTTTTAAGAACTATGAGGAATGGAACTTCCATTGAATTTTTGAACTTATATAATACAAACATGTAGAATTTTTGTCTCACCTATTTTTTCCCTAAAATTTTAGTTGATCCTGAGATTTCTAGATATATAGTCATATCATAGAAAATAAAAAGGATTTATTTTTGACAAGCTGAGATTATGGTGTTCATGTTTGTGTAACCCCAGTTATGAGTATAGATTTATTTAATGGCTGGAAGAGGTCTTACAAGTCTTCTATTTCAGTTCCGTATGTTCAGACTGTTCTCGGATCATTTAGGCTCAAATCTCCTTACAAAAAGTTACAGCTTTTCAAAGAGGGACATGAACTCTTGTTTCTAAGTGTGTACATCAATGTTCTCTTCTCTGTTGGCATCGTTAACATCCGCAGAGACACTAACCCTCCCAGATTTGTAGTAATAATAATTGTAAACAGTAAAATAAAACCATCGGCCAACATTCATTGCACTTACTGTGTTTGACAGACTGCTAAGTGTTCTGCTTGGATTGTTTCCTTGAATTCTCATTATAATCTCCAGTTACTTTTGTTAATCCCCCCACTTTGCAGATGAGGAAACTGGCAGGAGGTTTGGCGACCTGCCAGGGGTCCACAGTGACCTGCCCAGGGTTCACAGCTAGAAGGTGATGGTGCCAGGCTGCTCAGCTAGAGCCTGACTGTGTCACCATGCTGTGCTCCTTCCCACGGCCCCTTCTCCATGATGACAGGACCCATTTCCCAATCCCATCGCCGTTGCCTCTTATATCTTGCAGTGTTATCTGACTCCCCCTGGACCAACACTTCTGGATCATGCAAGGGCAGATGCTTTGAACTTCAAGAAGTTGGGCCCCCTGACTGTCGTTGTGATAACCTATGTAAGAGCTACAGCAGTTGCTGCCATGACTTCGATGAGCTTTGTCTGAAGACAGGTGGGTAAATTTTGGGTCCTCTGGAGACTTGGTTGGAGAGCTTAAATGCCCTCACTGTTATTCTCCCCGGCATTTGCACCTTGCTTTAGTCAAACCAAACTGTGTGCGTTAGTTTTGTTTCTTGGATGATTATTGATTGTGACTGTTGTTTGCATACCAAGTCCACTCAAAGAACGTTCTTTGCAACCGCGGTCATTATTTACTGATTTTGGAAATATTTATGGCCAGGCTTTTTTTCCCCCCAATCTTCATCATCTGTCTCTTGCTATCAATTCCCACATTCACTGCTAGGGTACATGGACTGAAACTAACAGCATTCTTATTTTTAATTTTCTGTTTTAATTTTAATTTTTTAAATTTTTGCTTCCCTGCTCAGTATACAACATTTGCGTTATTTCGTCTTATCATGTAGTAACTATTGGCCTGCTCTGATGTAATTCCCCATTCTCTGTGCAGGTGGAAAGTTGTTATGGAGTTCTACTTGGGGTCTCATGCTCAGGGTAGCTCCGAAATAGTCCTCTCAGTCATCCTGGCCTTTCTTGCCATGTCTGCTCTACTGGAACCATCAGTAGAATATATGGACTTCAGAATGAATACACTTGAGTTGAGAAGAAGCGGTTTGGAGACATTTGCCACCCCACCTGCTCTGTTTCCAAAGCCCAACACTTTAAGTAGGACCCGGGAGAAACCTTGCAGGCTATCCGGCACGCCTCTGGGCAGCACTGTATGTAAACTCTGAAAAGATGACTGTCAACAGTGCTAAGATCTCTAGACACAGCTTCCTTGATAAGTTATGACTTGGTTTTGGACTTTTATGATTTAAATGATTCTTTCAAAAATCTGACTCATATTATCATTGATATTAGCCTCATATTTCTAATGATATCATTAGAAACAGACACGTTATTCTCCTTTACTGAAGAAATAGCCCTTGATTTATATAAAAACCGATGCCAACTCCCTTACCAGTTCTGGTTTGTTTGCTTTTCCCCCACCAAACAAGAAGAGTTTTATTAGGCTGTATTCTGTATAATACATTTTCCAAACATGTAGCCATTTTTTTCTTGTTACTTTTCTTTGGAACTTCTCCCAGGTTCCTTAGCCGTGGGTCTGCAAACTTAAATGCTGAGAACCTTGTAAACTGAACATATGGATGGAACAGATGTTCTAGTAGAGCCCTTTGGCTCCGAAACATTATTTCAAACCAGCAGCCTATGATTGCTTGGCACTGGGGACCTAACCGATGTTCGTTTCCTTTGCACCACGAGCATCTGGCCTCTGACATGGCCTCTGAGGTCCAGATTCCTGATCTTAGAGCTCCTTGCAAAGTTGAGTGGATGTCCCCACTCTACCTTTGCTCTTTCCGAATGTCGTTCATGCCTCTCTTTCCAGATGTAATAAATACAGATGATAACAACATTTTTGAAGTAGTTTATTTTCCTGTGTACCAAGATAACATATGCCAAATGTCAAAGAATCAAATATCAAACAATAACAGAAGGTTGAAGGAAAAAATAAAAGTCCCTGAGATCCTACAGGCCTCAGAGATGGCCTACAGGCCACTTTCCAGAGATAAGCACAATGTTTCAGTGTAGACCTTGACTACTATGAGTGTGTGTGTACATGTATTTATATGAGTGTATATATGTATATGTTTGGAAGGGGATGTGTCTATACTCATATATCTCTTTACACACTGTCTTTTTGAATGTCTAAATAGTATTCCATTGAACAGATGCAACCTGCTTTTTGAGTAACTGATCATTATTTAGATTTCCCCAGTTGTTGGTATTATGAAGAATGTATCAATGAATGTGGTTCATGATTATTTGAATTTTGTTTTCCTTAAGACAAATTCCTAGGAGTGGGATTTTGAAGCAAAGTGTACATTTTAAAAATATAAATATATGATACACAATTAACACTTCTCAAAGTTTATATTCCTCTCAAAAGGCACAAGAACCTTTCAGCACTCCCTTTTCAACACATTCTCACTTTTAAAATACATATTTTCACTAAAAAATTGCTTTTTCTGATCTAATAGGTAACTTTCTTATTATTCCATAAGGTTAATTTTTTTTTCTGTTTATTTCCATGTTTGTTTTCAAAATTATACAGCTGACTGACTTCTACCTTGCTTGTGGTTCACTCTGAACCCTGGCTTTTAAAAATTCCATTTTTACACAAAGCCAGTAGTTCATCAATAAGTTCAGCTTGTTAATAGTGATTTTTTTAATAAACAAAGGGATTTTCTTATGAAACTAGAGCAGCAATAAAAGTATATGTGTTATATGAATTATCCTTGAATTGGGGAAAAAAATCAGTCTAAGTATCCTTGGAAATTTGCTAACCATTGAGAATAGCAGGTCCTGGATAAAGGAATTTTAAGCATTTCATCTGCTTGGGAAGTGAAGGCAGAGGAAGAGGGGATATCAAAAAATCAGAGAAAATTTGGATATAAATGTAATTCTAAAAGAAGGGAAATTAAACAATAGTTGTATGGTTTTCTAGCATGGCAACTAGTACTTCTTTATTCATTTATTCATTTAGCAAAGTGTCTATTGGTAGAATATTACTAAGTAGCAACATAGCTTCCTAAAACCACTGCCTTCCACTTACAACATAAAATAAGGGGTGAAGACCTCAAGTGTCCTTAGCTCAGAGAGGGTTTTCTTGACCAATCTATGTCAAGTAGCATCCCTTTTCCACTCTGTAACTCTCTATCAGTACCATCGTATTATTTCCTTCATAGCACTTGACATGAGCTGAAATTATCTTGTTTCTCCTGGTCTGCTTGCCTATGGTCTGTCTTTCCCAATTGGAATAGAAGCTCCACGAAGATGTCTTGTCTTGTCTTTCTTGTTCTTCATGACCCACACCCCCAGCACCTGGAACATGGAAAACATAATAGAAATATGTATTGAATAAATGACTTTATTATGAAGTTTCTTAGTACATCAACCCCGAATTTAAAGAGTTGTGTTTTATTTTCATGATAATTTGCAAGTAGATGGAATGCATGTTCAGGGAACACCTAGCATGTGTGGAGCACAGTCTCAGATATTGGAGACATAACGGTGAAGAGAGATGTGTTTTTCTTTTCCCCCCCTACTATGGAGCTTCCAGTCTAGTAGATGAAAATGCAAGCAAAAAAATATAGCACTCTCTTTTATTTTTTTTTTTTAAGATTTTATTTATTTATTTGACAAACAGAGATCACAAGTAGGCAGAGAGACAGGCAAAGAGAGAGGGGGGAAACAGGCCCCCTGCTGAGCAGAGAGCCTGATGCGGGGCTCGATCCCAGAACCCTGGGACCATGACCCGAGCCAAAGGCAAAGGCTTTAACCCACTGAGCCACCGAGGTGTCCCTAGCACTCTCTTTTATTTTTATTTTTCCCAGTGGGTTCCCACCTACCCCCCCCCCCCCCCCACTGAGGGATGTGGGGCACACGCACACGCATGACCCGACGGGGCCGCCAGGTAGCCCCCTCCCGATGGCCGCGCAAAGACTGTGGCGTGGTGCAGCAACCCCGGCCCCGGGGGGTCGTACGTGTGGCAGAGTCTGGGAGAAGGGAACCCTCCTCCCCACCGGCCGACCGCCCGACCTGAGGTGGACGGGCGACCCCCAAAGGGTCTTTAAACCTGCGCGCCGGGACGCGCTTAGCACTCTCTTTTAAATGAAAATATTAATTTTCTTAAATATTTACTGTTGATAGAGTCCATGAGCTCTGAAGGACCATAAGTCCTTCTTCCTAGCTGTAACCCATCTACTGGCCTCCGGAGAGGAGGGGCTATGACCCCTCATTGTAGATGAGGCCATATTTTGGTTGATGGTTGGCATTGCGAGTGTTTTTCATATCCCTTTAAACTCTACATCTCTCTGTTTAGGACTGGACCCTCCAGCTGCAACTTAGAGCAGGAGAGGATTTGGTTGCACTATCGTTTGTAATTAAATCAAGTTCCTTAATGTCAAGCAAAGCTACTTTGGGAAATAAAAGAGCCCAGCTGTAGTTACTCTGCCTAAGATGGTGGAAACACCTATCACAAACCTTACATACCATACATTTTCCTGGTTTTTTTTTTTTTTGTTGTTGTTTTTTTTTTTTTTTTTTTTTTTTTTTTTTTTTTTTTTTTTAGTACAGTGTACAAATGGTAAGGGTTCCGTTTTTCCAAAGGAGCCCAATTATGTTTGGCTTTGTACTCTGATTTGAAAAATTAGGAATTCAACCTATTTGTAAGTCCTCCAAATATCATCTAGGCCTCAGGCCAACTCTAATTTCACAAGCAGATTAAATGATGTGGGATTTTTAGCTCTTTTTGTTGGCAACACTTGTGAGCAATTGTGGCCTCTTTCATTTGGTCTGTGAGAGGCAGTGACAGTGTTTTATTGTGCCGATTTCAGCGGGCGGTTGGGAGTGTACCAAGGACAGATGCGGAGAAGTAAGAAACGAAGACCATGCTTGTCACTGCTCAGAAGACTGCCTGGCCAGGGGGGACTGCTGTACTAATTACCAAGTGGTTTGCAAAGGTACATGTTTCCATGGGTTGGCTAGAGCTTTAAAAGATTAAAAACTGGAGATGCTCCAAGGAGTCTTGGATGTTGGGGCTGTAACACCTTGGATATGGGTTTGGAAGGAGGGACGGGGTTGTGTTTTTAAATTTCTCGTGCTTTTTTCTTGGTTTTGCTTCCCTGCATTTCATGGATCCGAAATAACAAGGAAATCGCCCCCAATTCCAGAAGGTGGTGGACTCCTAATAATGAAGAGTTTACTAAAGTTCCTGTCTTGGTCTTAGATCAGGTTGTCTGAAAGCAGAGCCTGAGATGGAATGCCTTGCGTGGAACGTGTTGAGGGAGTGCTCTGTGGGAAAACCACGTCAGGGAGCAAGAAGGAGGTCAGGGCAGGGGGCAGCCAACAAGGATGTGGTTTTAGGGGAAGCCTCACCTTGGCGTGATTTACTGCAAGGTCTGGAAGGTAAATAATAGCGTTCTTACCCTTTGAGGTGGGGGGAATATGGCTTTTGTACCCATTGGATGTAAGCTCTAAACTGAGGCACTAGCAGCAGCCTGAAGATGTGTATACCAGCTGGTAAAGAGGGTCGGGGCACGCACAGTTCCTGCTGTACCCCAAAGCTCTGCACGCATATCTGTTCTCTTGGTATGGTCAATTGGGGAATATGATGGTTTTATTCTAATAGTAAATACCAGTCGGTGAACTAACAAAAGTATAAAAGATGATGTTTCTGTCTCTAAGGATTTCAAGTTACCATAGCACCCAATTACAGAGGTTAATGGAAAGATCCAAGAATCTTTATGTAAACTTTGCAAGTCACTTTATTGTCAAAATTAAGTCCTTCTTCCTAGCTGTGCCATGGAACATTTAAAAAGAGTTTCTGTGAAAAGATTTCAGGAAAAAAGCAAATCCATTCTGAACGTGTTTTGTGTTCAGTTTGTGGTGGGAAGGTATTCCATAAATCCTGAATTTGGAAACTTTCCCCTGCCCAAACAGTTATTGTAACTTTTGATAAAGCGTACAATCAACTGAGACTCTTATTCCCCGCCCCCACCCCCCCATGTAGTAAATGTAACAATAAACCACAGAGGCTATTAGAAAAGACCAGAAAAAGTCCTAGGTGTCGCTGGTCACTGAACCATTCAACATTGGATTTTCCTGGTTAAAACTTCTAGTTGTAGTACTTTTGTAAGAGCCCTGGGTTACTAGATACGTGGTAAAACTCCCCCCAGTTTAAGGAGCATGTTACTAACCTACCCAGCTGTCAGGAGTCAGATTCTTTCTTATGGACCAGGGCGATTTCCGATTTCCGATGGTCAAAATACGTGATGTTTATTTGCCTTAGGGCCATTTAAAGCAAATGCTTTTTGATAATTTTCATTTTCTCCTAAGGAAGCCTCGTTGTTAATGTTTCTTTAGTTTTAAACCTGAACATTTTTCTGTTCTCCATTCTTGACGGGGTAACTCAGGAAAGCTCTTAGACCTTGGAGGAAGAGAAAATTGAAAGAGTATTGATTTTTTTCCCTAAATTCACAGGCTGAACGCTGATCCAGTGGCAAATCATCTTTCTCTTGCAATCTTCCAATCTATCATTCCTGAGTATTCTAAGCCTTTCCCCGCAACTGAAGGGAAGTCGTGCCATAGTTTCTATGGCTCTGAGATGTTCAGTGGTGGAGAAAAGAATGTTCCATCTAATGACCAAACAGTTTATTTCTGGAGGGAAACAAACATGAAATTTTGTTCACTGACGCCACTGGTGTTTTTATCTACAAACCATTTAGACTCAGAAGGCTCGCATAAACACCACTTGGGGCTATTAAATATTAGCTTTTCCATTATGTATGGGTGTACTTTAGTAAGCCAAACCACCACTGGACTTTATTTCAGAGTTTCTGTTTAGATGGTGTTCCATAAGCAAGGAGTATCCAGCAAGACACGGACGGGGCCTGGGGTTGCGGTCTTTAGGGCTCTGGCTGGCATTGACCATGAGATTCACAAGTGAATTTACCCACTTTCCCTTATAGGAGAGACACACTGGGTAGATGACAACTGTGAGGAGATAAAGACCCCAGAATGCCCTGCAGGGTAAGTGCCTTTTATAAACATGATGAAGTTTTACATATTAGTTGATAAAACATCCCAGGATGCAGATAGGTAAATGGTGACAAACAATGTAAAAGCTGAGATCATCTTATACAGGTAAACTTATACTCAAGTACTTGTAAGTGATTAATTCATCGAAAGCTAGAATGTACATCTTGAAGTAGTACATTTTTATTTGTATTTTTTTTTAAGATTTCATTTATTTATTTGAGAGAGGGGGAGGAGCAGAGGAAAAGGGAGAAGCAGGCCCCCCGCTGAGCAGAGAGCCTGACGCAGGGCTGGATCCCAGGATGCTGGGATCATGACCTGAGCTGAAGGCAGAGGCTTAACCACTGAGCCCCAAAGTAGGGACTTTTTAAAACCTTTTCTTCTATTGCCTCTGCACATATTAAAGACTGAATATCTCTGTACTTCACCGTAGCTGAAGATTTTACAAAGTGTATGTAAATACCACCAGAGAAGGAAAGATACATTTCTGGCATTGATTTGTTATTTATTTTTTGGTGTTCTTTTTTTTGGAGGGTTTTTTTTTTTTTTTTTTCCACTGGGAAGGCTGCTTCTGCCTTTTTGGGCAGGGGGGTGGGGAAGACTACAGAACTTCTCAAAAATATAATCCAAGCTGGTAACTCCTACTGGATGCTGCAGGAACTTGACAACTTGACAACTACTGATCGCTGGGGTGTGACCAGGCTTGAGTGACCCCCACAGCTCAAGGGCGACCGGCGTGAGACACTTACTACGCCTTCCAGGAAACTGCTGAAAATTCATGGACCCTTTAAATGCCTGGCAGAAAATAAATTATCAACAAGTGTGTTATCATGAATGTATTTGTTCAAGTGGATTTTTGTTTCTTGGCAGCATAGCCTGCGATGCAAAATCCGAGTATTTTGATATTGTCTTGATTTTCATCTCCTCCTTTGGCTTTAATGAGCCACTTGTACCTCTTTGGACTTTCTGAATGGAATGGCCGTCATTTCTGACTGTTTAACATGTGTTCAGTTATTTTGGGGGACAAAGCAGTCTAGCAGTAGAAGTCCTGTTAATGGAGAATAGTCACAACTATAATGAACTCTTTGATAGTATCATTCTATGTGCTTTATCTGTGACGCATCTGAAATACGCCTAATTTGTTATGTGGCTTCAATAAACTCAAGTCAAACTATCAGGAAAAAATGTTTTCCTGCAGTTTAGTATTCTCAAGTCTGACTGGCCAATTCTGTCCTCAGACTATAACTGAGGACCTATTTTGTCAGATCCTGCTGTAGTTAAATGAATCGTCTGGTCCTTTATTGATGAACTTTTTAAAGGTCTTCATCAATTTTGATTTTTTTTTTTAAAGATTTTATTTATTTATTTGTCAGGCATAGAGGGAGAGCGAGCGAGTGAGCACAGGCAGACAGAGAGGCAGGCAGAGGCAGAGGGAGAAGCAGGCTCCCTGCCGAGCAAGGAGCCCGATGCGGGACTCGATCCCAGGACGCTGGGATCATGACCTGAGCCGAAGGCAGCGCTTAACCAACTGAGCCACCCAGGCGTCCCAATTTTGATTATTTTTAAAGTTATTTTATGATTAAACCTAAAAGAATTCTTCTATAAGTTTTAGGGACAAGAGTGCCACTGCTATAAATTTCATTCTCATTTACTCATTCATTCATGTATTTGATAAGCATTTATTGAAGCCCTACTAAAAGTCTATGAAATAGAAAGATGGATAAGACATAAACTATGCATCAAAATAATGTAGTATGTATGTGAATGCAAAAAGAGGTATGAATTAATATCTTAAAGGAATTCAGAAGTGTGAGCAGCTAATGTTATAGAAAAGAAAACCTTGAGGTGGGTTTTAAGGAATGAATAGGAGTTTTATGGGTAGCAAATGGGAGAACACCTATTCCAGGCAAATAAAACAACTTTATACGGTGTGAAATACCTTGTTTGCAGTATGAGAGGCGGCAAGGGAAATCTGGAGTCCAGTCTCTTCCCTGGCCATTTTATGACCTTGGTCACTTAACTCTGGACTTTGGTAATCACAAATGCCCTGTGGCTGGCAGCCCAGGCCTTAATCAATAGCCTCACTTGAAGTTTCATCTTGGAAACTCCTGGTCTCAGTTGTGCAGAATGAGAAGGCACAATGGAAACTTTGTAGCAGGATGTTTTCTAAAGCTTAATATGTTATTCTTGAAGGTTTGTTCGCCCTCCGTTAATCATCTTTTCGGTCGATGGTTTCCGTGCATCATATATGAAGAAAGGCAGCAAGGTCATGCCTAACATTGAAAAGCTACGTAAGTCCTTTTCATAGTGTATTCTCGTCAGTATCCATGATCTGCCCAGTGCATGCTCAGCTATGAGCTTTGAGAGCTCTGGACAAGTAGATGTAGTCTATTATTTGAAATACAGAAGTGATTGTAACTCAAGTCTTTGGTGGTTTCTGAAGTGGAGTCCCATACGTGAAGTGACTCCTGTTGGGTCTCTTGTCCTAATGTCTAAAATTCTGTCCCTAGGGTCTTGCGGCACACACTCTCCCTACATGAGGCCCGTGTACCCAACGAAAACTTTCCCTAACTTATACACTTTGGCCACTGTAAGTATTTTTTCTCTGCTTTCTTTTTTTAAAAAAAATTTAATCAATTAATTAATTAATTAATTAATTTGAGAGAGAGAGAGCACACGAGCGGGGTGGGGAACGGAAGAGGAAGAGAGAGAAACAGACTCCCTGCTGAGCAGGGAGGGAGGTCCCCATATGGGGCTCCATCCCAGGACCCCAAGATCATTACCTGAGCCAAGGGCAGATGCTTAACTGCCTGAGCCACCAGGGTGCCTCCTAAGTATTTTTTCAAAGGATGTAGATTCAAAGGGAGTGGGTGTAGATTTCATCCTGAAATGACTTAAAGGGTGATTAAAAAAAAACATGTTTCTCAGTGGTCCAGGAAAATCTGTCTGTTTTTTATCTTGTCTGCCTGAGCTGTTCACGGTAAGTGTCTTTTACAACTTTGTCAGCGACTGAACCTCACGGTCACCTCAAAACTGAAAACTTTTTTTAGGTACCGTTCTGTTTGAACATATACATTAAGCTTCTGTCAGATACCACAGAATCTGTTGTTTATTTTCTGGGTTTTCAAATAAAAATATTGACTTTGGGGCACTTTGTTTTCGTTTTCAGATACTCCCAGTCCTACCTTGTTTTCTTCTTTAAAAACACAATTTGTTTATTTATTTTGTTATGATGAATTCGAGGGGTTCTGAGGTAGAAGTAGAACTTAGGGAAAAGGAAAAGTGTATTTATAAATAGAAGCTTCTTTGGAGGCACATAAGTAAATTTCAATTTGCAGGTTAACTTATTGCAATAAAAGTTATTGTCATCTTACTAAATCGCAACAGTTAAAAAACCCCAAATATTAACTTTATTATCATCATGTTAAGTCTCTCAGATCGCTTATGATTAATAAGACAACATTCATGTTTGCTCAGACACACACAGAGTATACATGTATCTTATATAAATTTGGGAATTAAACATTGCTATAAAACTTCCTATGATAAGAAAATATATGATATAACTCATATGTACAGATTATCATACTGGTAGTTTAACAATAAATTTTCTTTTACACAAAGGGACTGTATCCAGAATCACATGGAATTGTTGGCAATTCAATGTATGATCCTGTATTTGATGCCACTTTCCACCTTCGAGGACGAGAGAAGTTCAATCACAGATGGTGGGGAGGTCAACCAGTAAGTTCTGCATTTTGTGTGTATGTGTGTCTGTGCACTGAACCTTTTCATCCCCAAATTTTTACCTGCATAAAAGATGCAAATAATTTCCTCAGACTTGGCAATGTTTCTGCCCTTTAGTGTTGTGTATATATATCTGTGCACATAATACCTATATATATGTGTGTAAATAATGTGTATATCTCTATGTCCACGTGTGTCTCTATATATGTGTGTATATGTGTAGGTGAGGTTATGATTATAAATGTGCCAGAGGATAAATGTCTTTATTAGATGCTGGTGATGGAAATGGTGACAGAAAGGTGAATTTCAGAGACATTTTGAGGAAGGAATATATAGTCAGATCTTACTGATTTACTAGATTTAGGGGTACGATGAAAAAGAGAAGTGAATGATTAGGACTACCCCCAAATTTTGGCCCAGGTACCATATGAACAGAGACAGAGAAACTTGCTGATTAGAAGGAGCTCAATGAACCCACTGGAAATTCATGAATTCTTTTGTTTAATCCACTTTTTGAAATTCTTGGAAGTTACATGTAAGTGGAACCCTATCTTCATTTTGGACCAGCAAATTAATACTTTGAAAGAACTCATCCTGTTTACTTCAGATCTAATGGATGGGCAGAAAGTAAAAAAAGGATGTAGGTGGCTTTCTACATCATATTTTTCCCATGACTGTATGCGAGGTTAGGCAACTTGATTTGGTCAGACATGAGCAAAAGGGCAACGTGAGACAAGGTTGTTGAATGTGCAGAATTGACCCAAGGACACACGCCCCCGGGTAAAAAGGCCAAGTTCCCCACAGGAACATGGCGCAGTATACACAGCCAATGAAAAACATGTAGAAGAAAGAAAAGAAGAAGAAAGACAGCAAATGGTCCCACCTTATGTCAACTCTGACTGGAGGCCACGACCTCCCAGAGCTCTGGTTAGGACAGAGGGCTGAGACCCTTGTGTATCGGCCATGACATGCAGATGGCCAGTGTCTGCACACGTCCGTGAATCTACCATCCCCGAGCAGTTCCATACCCAGAAATCTTTGCTCCAATCTGCGGGCAAGCTAGAGCACAAAAAGTCAGAAAAAAATGGTATTGCTTTGATTAAAGGTCATTCATGATTACAAAAATAGATGCATGCCTAACAAAACCGTATGCAAAGCTAAACATAGGCTTCTCATTAAAAAAATAATAATAATAAGTATTGGAAGACTCCTTGTATGTCTGTAAAGTGTTTCTTTATAGTAGAGGTTCTGATTCTGCTGTCTTTGTTCAGGCTGGACTCCCAGAAGTCTGTGATGACCTGAGCTGTGAGCTTAGTGCAATTGGTTTACAGGGTGGATTTCACAAATTTTATGATAGAGGAACATTTTATGTGTAAATAAAATTATTAACATGAGAGTTCTGTCAAATATTGCTCATTGGTTTTTTATATTCATTTTGTCATGGAAACAAAGTTGCCTGAGGAACCACACAGGAGATAGAGAGCAATAGTAATTTTATCAAATTGGATCACCTTACCCCAAGTGTTGACATTAGTTTCCCTCTGGGTTGGCGTGGCTCAGAAGATCCGTCCACACCTTCACTAACTTCTGCAGAAACAGAGCAGAGGGAAAGCTGCTAAGCTGCCGCATGGAATGAAGTCTATTTCAATTCTGTTTGCCTCTTTCCTGATTCTCAATGTTGACAGATTTGACCAAGTTTAGTGTTTTCCTAGTGTTGACAACGACTAACAGTGGAATCTGTACTTCGGTCTTCTTCTTGATATGTATTTCTATCTTCTTGAACAAAGGGGACACCATAAAAATTTCAAGGAACATAGTAGCTATAATTTAAACATGTATTTATTATTGAAATTAAGCATATACAAAGAATATAGTGACAGAAACTGTAAGGAACTACAGAATAAGAATATAAGAAACTAGAAATATTAGAAGAAGAGATGAGCCTTAATAAATGTTTCTCAGGCATTTATCCCATCCTCTCAGAGGCTTCTGCATTTCCCAAAATCACCAGTGGAAAAAAATAACTGGGGTTGAGAAAATATTTATAAAAATCTTAGGTAATGAAATTAAACTCAGTTTGTTTTTACTGAATGATGAAACCATGAAAGACATTTGGCTAAATAAGAAAGGAGTCAGAGTAAATGATAAATAAGAACCACTCTAATCCTACTTTAAAATTTAATAGATGGAGTGAGGCATTTGTATATCATGCATCTGAAAATTTGAATCTTACATTAGGCTTCCAAAAATAATTTCTTTAATTTAATTTCACCCCTCCCCCCCTTTTTTTTTGTAGCACAGATATAGCCATTTTAGCCAACTCAGGTCTGCTTTTAATCTGTTAGTCCTCCCAATGGGCTATTAAAAGTTGTCATTCACTTTATGATGCTACAGTTCTCATACATATTTTAATGGGATTCTTTTTGTTGTTGTCATTGCTTTAAAATTATACTCGGTTCTTATTACGACAGTACGCTCCATACTTCTACTGAAATTCCTTAAGCGTGTTCATTTCTTTGAAAAATCTCTCCGCTCTAATCCTGCAATTACCGAAGATATCTCAGTGGGAAATTCTCTGTTTAGTTTAAATCTGGACTCAGCAAAGTGGACAATGAATGAGACTCCCTACGAGACTCCAACTCCACAAAAGATGGGGATTTGAGAAGCCCAACACCCCCCACCTTCAACAATGCAAGTCCTCCGAAGCCACAGTTTCTAGAGCCAGGCGTTTCCAGGAAGAGCAGGTGCTTTCTTACCACTCCTTTAGAGGCTTGGTCTGCTGCTGCGTCTGCCAGCAGCGGTCACGCAGTGAGTTGGTCCAGAGACCACCCTCGTGAACTACTGTAGTGGGAAAATGCAAGAATGATGGCAAAGAGAAGCAGGGTGACATTAGAGCAGGCGTGAAATTCCCGCCCTAAAGGGTTGGCTTGACGGAAAGGGCCAGTCATTGTTTACCTCTCTTCCTGCCTAGTTCATTATCCTGCTAGTGGGAGGTTTTGCTGTCTTGTCAGGAAAATTTTACTTTTTACTTATTCTGTTGTTTCTTTCCTATAGATTGCTATAAATCTGGGCTTCTCTCCCCCTCTTTTTACTGTATCCTAAGGTACTTAGGTTGGACTCTGCTCTGCACTGAGGGGTCTCTAAGCTCACTTAACCGCTTTGCTCCTAGACTCCTAGTTATCTTTCAAATTTCAGTTGAAATATCTGTCCCCAGGCGGTCGCTAAGCTCCTCCAGCCCTGGCTAAGCTCAGGGACCCTCTTTTGGGTTTTCACATTATTTCTGTCATAAATGTGACCATATATTTTTGAAATTTAGACTTTGGACCCCAAGGGGGTACAATCTCTTTATTCTCAGGCTGTAATCCACAGCCTGATGCATTCAGGGACCCCACTACTGTGTCCTGGATTGAACTTGAACTGGACCATATCTGAGGCATATTTGCCTGTACTTTTTCCTTGTAGTTTATCAGTCATTGTCTTCAGGCCCTAAGCACTTCCTAAGCGGGCTCACAGTCTGCTCTGCTGCAACCCCAGTCCTCATATGGTAGCTTGTTCTGATCTGAATCTCAGTAGGTGATTTCCTACAGCAGATGCTACAGCCCCAGCCAATCTCTCTGGTCTCCCAGAATTCCATTCATCCTGGCTCTGTGCTTTTGAATGCAAAGGAATCATTTCCCTGCGAAGAACTGCTAGAAACACTATAATAGTAGCTCCTGTCTTTGAAAAACTTATTTGCTTATTTTGTTTTTCAAAACTTCTCCCCTTCTCCTAGTCACATTTAATTTAATGTGATCATGTGTTGGATTTCACATTTAAATCCTCTGATTCCAATGAAAAAGCATTTTTTTAAAAAATTCCTAATAACCTATCAAGTAGGTGCAAAAATTTTCCCACTTGTTCCCTCTTCAAAATGTCGTAACTAAGACATAAATGTTGAAAGCTGCCTCTAGATAAAGCAGAGCAATGGAGAATTATTGGCATTAAAGGTGGGGAAACCAAACCAGTATCCTGTCAGGTTATTTTTGTTGTGCTGTTTTACCAGTCTTGGGGGAAATTTATATTCATTCAAATTCAGAGAAATACTGATTCCCTTTTCTCTGAATTAACAAGGAACTTGAAACTTCTCTCTCTCTCTCTTTCTCTAATAGCCCCCGAAGCTCAGTTTCAATTTTTTTTTTTAAAACAACATTTTAGTGACTTTTTTCCTCTGTAATTACTAGAATTAATTTCTGTGTTCAGAAATATAATATATACATATGACCTACAAAGGAGCTTTTAGAGCTACTTATGATCTGATTTAACTTAAGAATGTCATGTTTTAATCTCCCACCATTTGCTAAACCCTGACAGAATGGCTGCATTACCACGAGGATCCCTTTGTTTGAGGTTTTTAAATGTTTTTAAATTTTAAATATTCTTCCATTTGTTCACTTTTTGCACTTTTCTGACCATGCTCCCACTTTTCTTTTGGAAAATATGGCCAATATGATTTGTACCAAAAAGCAGGAAGAATGTTTTTGCTTCCTTTTTTTTGAGAAGAAATAAATTTTTAAAAAATGATTTATTTATTTATTTGAGAGAGACAGAGTGTTGGGGGGCTGGGGAGATGAGCAGAGGGAGAGGGAGAAAGAAACCTCAAGCAGACTCCCTGCTGATCACTGAGCCTGCCATGGATTCAATCCCAGGACTCTGAGATCATGACCTGAGCCAAAATCAAGAGTCAGACGCTCAAACAATTGAGCCATCCAGGTGCTCCAGAAAAAAAAATTAAATTAAATTAAAAAAAATACACACACACACACATATATACACATACACATATAAAATTAGATATGTAAACAATTATATAAATAAATATATATATAAATAAACAATTACCATTTAATTGTCTTCATGGTTTGCTTGCTTCTTACAGTTGACCATTTTTTTTTCTAATTACAAAGATGTTAATTGTCACTGTAAAAATCTGGGGAAGTGCACAAAAGTATAAAGGGCACATGACCCTAACTTTACCCTTGGGAACATTCTAGCATACTCCCTTCTGCCACTCTCTCTCCCCGTGCTCTTTCCTTATACCATTGCAAAGATCCTTCTGGTGCTCTTTTCCTTGTGCATTGCTGAGCTAAAGGTTACCCATAGGGCTTCCTGTTGCCCAGATAACGTCAACATCAGCATAATTCTACAACATAACTTTTGAAAGTGCGAGCTCATGATTTGGCAAAATTGCATTAAAAAATTTCCGTTAGAAAACCCCAGATTAATCTTATATTTCGCAACTGCAGGATAATGCCTAGTACAACTTCTTTGTAAATACGAAGGCACTGGATTTTGTATGCAGTTGTTTGGATAGGAAAACACTAGCGTGAGTCTCTGAAATTAAAGTAAGTTTGGAAATAGATCATTTAATGTAAGAAACTGGTTGGGGCACCTGGGTGACTCAATTCGTTAAGCATCTGACTTTTGATTTAGCTCAGGTCATGATCTCAGGGTCGTGGGATCCAGAAGGCAGGTGAGGGCTTCAAGCTGAGATGGGAGTCTGCCTGAAATTCTCTCTGTCCTTCGGAACCCCTCCTTATCCTCCTCTCTCTCTCTATATATATATATGTGTGTATGTGTGTGTGTGTGTGTGTGTGTGTGTGTGAGAAATGGTCTCTCTGGGATCTGATGTGGTTTTGAGTCACTTGGTGGATGCCCAGAACTTAGTTTTGACTGAATCTTGATGGTAGGGTTGCTGCCAATGAGATAGAATGGACGTGCCCAGTGCCTGGACATGACCTTTCCTTATGAGCCCAGCTTATGCCTCCCCCAGAAGATCTGCCCCAGTCTCAAATGACCAATGCAAACCCTCAAAGCAAAGGGTGCATGGCAAATTTCTTTCTACTTCCCTGACATTGCATTTTCTCAGTTTCTAGAGGCAGTCGGGGTGGGTAGGGGACGGGCTCGTGTTCTCTTGCCAGAGGTGGGATAGAGCGCAAGGTTTGAAACTTGGTAGACCACGTGGACCAGCAGCAAACCACCTACACTCTAGAAGAGTCCCTGGGTATCATCAGGCTCGGTCTAGATGAACAAATTCATATGGAAATGAGAAAGGACAGAGAAATTTGAGGCAGATTACATGCTTATGATCAACATTTAAATATGATACTGGAAACTGTGGAAGAAACTGTGACTACTATAGAAATCGATGAGAAAACACACGGAGATATATAGATCAATAAACTGGAATATTCCCGATGCTCTTTGTTTGGGGAGATGGTGTTGTACTAATTGCCCTCTCTGAAGAGTTAGCTGAAACAAAGAATTTACTGTGTATGGAAAAAGGGAGATTTGCATGATCGCATCTTCAAGTGTAGAAGACATTCAAAAGAGAACCCTGCCCAGATTTTGAGATTAAGAAATAATGACCAAGGATTCTTCCACTCCCAAAATGAGTTGGCTTGCAGATAACTCAAAAATTCATAAACTAAAGGGATCTTTTTTCCCCTAACCCTTTCAAAAATGTGATCACCAAGGGAAAAAAAAAAAAGAATGAATTCTGGTTGAAACGAAATGAATTTTGAATCCTGGTTGGCCTGCGGTACAGCATGTCAGAGTTTGTCTGTAAAGCAGACGGATGCTCTGAACTAAAGTCTGGAAGGGCAGTCAGAGTCATCAGAGATCCTTATCGCTATGACCCATCCCTATGGGATGAGGGCACCACCTCCCCCATGCTGGTGTTCCCAAGGCAGTTCACACCTCCTCCAGTCTGAGAGAGTTCTCCAAGCTCTCCTGCCCATCCCTTTCTTGCCAACTGCAAGAGCTATGATTCTTCCAGGCTGGAGATCTTCAGTCCTTCCTCAGGGGTTTGGGAATCTGCAGAATTCCCCAAGGCCGGATGTCTCAGACCCTTCCAAAGACATAGCCAACCTCATGGAAACACCACACCTCCCAATTTTCCCCTTTCCTCAAACCCCAGAGGTTTCCCCTGGAGTCTGTAAGACCCTCTGGAAGTTTGTATACAAGGAAACCTGAAAAGGGTTGCTGCAATTCCTAGACCATTTCTGCTTGGGTCTTATAACAAAGCAGCCACATTTCCTGCTTGCCTCCTGAGGAGTGGGGGGAAGGTTCTTTGTACACACTTATGTTCAGTGGGACACTGGCCATCCTAAGCTGTTTTTAATGTTCCTAGAATAAGTGGATTATATTTCTTTCCATTGCATCATAATTAAGATTAAAATTGATCCAGCGGTCACCAAATGCTAAGACACTGCTTTAAGGACTTTAAAAGTATTAACTCATTAAAGCTTAGAATAATCCCACGTGCTTGGTAATACTATCTACATTTTAAAGGAAACCAAAGCCCAGAGAGCTTAAGGAACTCACTGGAGGACTGCACCATTGGTAAGTGACAGAGGCAAGGCTTTAAACCCAGTGATCTGGTTGCAGAGCTCCGGTTCTTAACCACTGAATCTTCTGTGCCCTACAACATGTGCTGGAAAGAATATTTTAAAAGCCTCAATGAAATGCTTGGTTCCCCTAACTTATCCCAGGAGCTTATTCCTTAAATTCTATTTATTGAAAGGCTAAATAAAAGATACATGAGAAAATCCAGGATAAAAAATAGCCTTTTTTTTTTCTTTTCGTCATTTTCATTCACCTTGTTTAAAACAAGACGAAACCAAGTTCCAAGATTCTGGCATCTGTGTACCATTGGGGTTCTCCTCTGTTGGCTTTCAATAGTACAGGAAACATATGGTCCACTCCTGGGTCCTTTGATGAGCAGAATTCCGTCATATAAGTGAAATGTTCAAAACAATGATCAGAAAAGACAGGTACAGGGAGACTTTTGAGATGAAATAAGAGTTAAAAATGCCACTAGGATCACAGAAGAGTTTTTGAAAGCTTTTGCAGAGAATGTATTAAATGGCATTTATGAAAATAATAATTCTGATTTCCAGATGTGAAAAGTGAATGATTACAAATAATATGAAATTTATGGTGGGATGTGGGTAAAGTATAAGATATCTGACCTAATATATTTTAAAAATTTCTTCTTTGACAAAAACTCAGAATATTTTATAAGCCTCTTATATTTTCCTCATTAGCTATGGATTACAGCCATCAAGCAAGGGGTGAAAGCTGGGACATTCTTCTGGTCGGTGTAAGTTATCTTTTTTTGTCAATGTTTGTAAAATTGCAGTCATGATTTAGCTGATGAAACAGGAACTCAGTTTGGTTTTACTTCAGTTAAATCTAAAAGAACTCAAGCTGTTAAATATTTTCTGATTAGAATGATCTCCCAAGTATTTTTTTTAGAGGTCTTCTCTCTCTTTTTTCCCCCCATCGTTCTTAACAGAATGTAAAGAATATTTTCTCTTCTTCTTGTCATCCTAAAGATTTTTCTGTCCTTGTTGATTTTGGTAACTTACCACCTGGGGAATGTATGTTTCTCTTAGACTATTTATTGCTGGGGTTTGCATTATCATTTTCTTTCAATATATTATGACTTGCTATATTTATATTGGCTGACAACATTAAAAGTCTAGTGTGGTCTCAGACAGCTGATGTAGAGGACTAGAGATTGGAAATTCCAGATAGGAGACAAATGGATTTCCAATCCATTTTCCACCAAACACTAGGATTTCCCTAATAAGAAAGATGGAACTACTTCTTCTCCCCACAGAGGCAATGGGGTATTAGTAGTTAATGTTCATAAAATAGTCTTATGATGAAACTTACCTAATAGAAGTGGCAACATGTTGATTATTTTTAAGGCTCCTTAGTAAGAAAAGGAATCTGTTTCAACTTTCATGGGGATTTTGTTCCCACTGAGATGTTCTTTCCATTTTTTTTTTTTAACCACCTAAAGCTCTTTCCATATTTGCCTCTTATGCCTTAACAAAAATCTGACTATTCTATAATAGTAGTGTGCTGAAAGCAATCACAGGTTCACATTAATCTAGAATGGGACCGTCTATATTCTCCAAATTCGGGAATAAAAGTAGCTTTTTCAGATTTGAAGGACTAAATTGAAATTGGGTTTGGTGATTTGAAGGTAAGACAGTAACCTTGTAAAAGTCTCCTTTTCCTGCCTATTTTTTTTTTTAAGAGGTTTTTTGAGTTGAGAATTAAGTGTGGGTATGTTAGAAATGACACGTAAATGACATGTTGATCTACCAATTTAACCCTGGACGGTCATAGATGTTTATAGAAATGATTTCTTCTGCCCCACAACATACTTGTTTGGCAGAATGGAAAGAGGCCAATAACATAATTAATACCTAGTCCCCACCCTGCCCCCCCCCCCATTCTGTTGTGGAGCTTCATTGAAAAGGCCCAGTGTTCTGATTTTGAATGGTAATTTCCTCCACCCATTTCGAGCTACTTCTAAGAAGGTAGCTTTTGTGTGCTCTAAATGTGTCTTTAGTTTTACTTTGCTTTCCAGGCTATTGTTCTTTTGTTTCTGTATTCTGGGAGTGACTTGGAGTCAGTTTTCCCTTTCTTTCTTTCTTTTTTTTTTTAATCTTTTTATAACTAAACAAAACAAAACAAAAAAGCAAAAACAAAAACAAAAAAAACAAGCCAGGGTTTTACTTTCAGTTATTTAATGAAATATACATCCGGGGAATCGACACATGGTACATTCTGAAAATTCCTGAATTTAGAACTAGATTTAGACCGCAGACTTAGACTCTGAAAGCCATCTTTTTAACGTGGCTCAGGACTGCAACCTAGAATTATTCTTGCTATTTACATGATAACATTTTATTTTTAAAAATTTTTTAAAGATTTTATTTCTTTATTTGACAGACAGAGATCACAAGTAGGCAGAGAGGCAGGCAGGGGGTAGGGGAAGCAGGCTCCCTGCTGAGAAGAGAGACCGATGCGGGGCTTGATCCCAGGACCCTGAGATCATAACCTGAGCAGAAGGCAGAGGCTTTAACCCACTGAGCCACCCAGGTGTCCCTACATGATAACATTTTATTCTAAAGTCATCCTCAGCTGATGCCCCATTACATTGCGTGTGTGTGTGTGTGTGTGTGTGTGTGTGTGTGTGTGTAAATTCATGTTCAAAGGCAGTAATTCCCTGAATGTACGCGTATTTACATTGGTTCTAATCCCCACCTTGCCAGTTCATAGTCTGCTGACTGTGGACAAGTAGTTAAATCTCTCAGTATATTAATGTCCTCATCTTTAAATGGCAATGAGAACATCTTCATCATAGGGTGTTGTGAAGATGGCATGGGCTAACTTATCGAAAGAGAGTAAGAGGGTACTTAGTACATAGAAAGTAACCGATAAATGGTATTTGTTTTCTAATTCACATCATCTCTTTGGACATTGACTGGGCAATGAGGATATGTGTCCTGAGGTAATTCGTCCCCCCTGAACACTAAATACCTCATCTAGCCCTTCATTTTCCATTCCTCCTTTAAAAAAAAAAAAAAACTTAAAAAAATTTTAATTTATTTATTTGAGAGTGACAGAGAGCATGCACGTGAGAGAGAGAGAACAGGCAAGGGGAGCGGCGGGAAGAGGGAGAAGCAGGTTCTCTACCGAACAGGGAGACTCATGCGGGACTCAGTCCCAGGACCCCAGAATCACGACCTGAGCCTGAGGCAGATGCTTAACTGACTGAGCCATCCAGTCAGTATTATCTTTTCCAACCATGTCTGACATACTTGGTCTCCTGACAACTTCTCTATCAAACCATGATGGTGAAGACAACAGCATGAGCTCCATTTTCCTTTCTGTTTGGGCTCACAGTCTTCCTTTGCCACGTCGGTTTGCGCTGTCTCTGTGTTGGATTTTAAACACTAATGGCGGGGCACCTTGTTGGCTCAGTGGGTTAAGCCTCTGCCTTCAGCTCAGGTCATGATCTCAGGGTCTTGGGATCGGGCTCTCTGCTCATCAGGGAGCCTGCTTCCCCCACTCTCTCTGCCTGCTGCTCTGCCTACTTGTGATCTCTCTCTGTGTCAAATAAATGAATAAAATATTTTTAAAAAAACAGTAGGCTAAAAAAAAAAACATGGCTAGGGCCCATGTCTTTTTGGTTCCTGGGATAATCTCATAGAGATAATCTAGAACTCCTAGGAAAGTTCAAGACCACTCTGTCCACCTCCTCATTGGAGAGATTAGGACACTGGGGCTGAGAGAAGTAAAGTGTTGTGCCCAGGATCATACTTAGGAAGGATACCCAGTCCTCTACAGTGCCCCTCTCCGGGTCTTACCAGGCGCACACACACTCAGCCCCTGCCCAGAAGTGACAATCCCGTCCTTGTCTTCCTAAACAGAGGACTGTGACTCTTCTGTAAGGGTCTTTTTAGTAGGAGTATTTTGTATCTTTATTCACATTCACACAAAAGCCTTGAACATCACATATGTTGAACAAGTATGTCACGAATGAGTGTGTCGTCTCTGTGGACTGGTGAAGCCAGTATTACATGAAGACAAAAGCTAACGTTCTCTAAACTCAATGTCCTGGGCACTATCCGAAGTGATTTACATGTGTTCTCTCTGTGAATCCTTACAACAAACTTATGAGATAGGAATTATTATTATCCTCATTTTATAGAGGCCCTGAAAGGTTAAGTAACTTGGCGAAGTGTCATCACGATAATACTTTGGAGTCAGGATTCAACCCCAAACCTTCTGGCCTTGGGATGGACACTTTTATTCCTTGCTCACCACTGACCAAACCCCGTATCTAGCAGAGGTGTGAGCAGGTGTGTGTTGTGAGCGCCACACAAATTCCATTAGCTTGTGTTTTTCCACTGGCATCAAGCAAGTCCGTCAGAGTCCACGTTTGTGACTTAACACCGATTACACAATATGAAGCAGCTTGTAGATAGGTAGGGAAGTGAGGTAAAATGGAAGCACAACAGCATTTGCTTTTTTCTAAGTTAGGAAAGAATTCTAAATATGTAATTATTTTGTCCAGATACAGGGGATTTCTGAGGCTGCTGAATTAAATACCTGAAGTGATTAACGTGGCTTTGCTGTGCCTAGTCCTAATTCCATTATAGGATATAATAAACAGGGGCCTGTTTATTCAAGGGCATTGGATTTTGTTTAAATTAGGACTCTTTTTCTGGGCTGGTGGGATAGTCCTCGTCTGAGAGGGGGCCAGAGGAATGACAAATGTCCCATCTAGGAGTTGGCGAGTGTGGCTGGTAGAGGGTGGACATAGGGGAAGAGCTCCAGGGTTAGCGCTCCTGCCGGCTGGAGGTTTCTGCCTTGGAGAAAGATGCGTCTTTCTCGTGGCTTGGCCTTGTTCACATCCACCAAGAGCAGAAGTGTAGATCGCTCACCAGCATCCCACAGAAGTTTTCAGTAGAGTTTATTTTTTAGAGTAGTTTCGGGTTCGTAGCAAATTGAGCAGATGGTACAGAGAATCCTCATAGACCGCCGGTCCCCACAACACATGCTCGCCATTATAGTGTCCCCTACCAGAGTCGTGTGCATGTGTGTGTGTGTTACAACCCATGAACCCACACTGACACATCATTACCCCCTGGGGAACGTAATTTATGCTAGGGTTCATTCTTGGCCGCAGCCATTTTTAGTAACCACGGTTAAACTTGGGCTTTAGTTTGAGTTTGCCATAAACAAGTTCTAACTCCCGGTCTCAGATGGGGGAGCAGAAAAGCCCGTGGTGCTCCTTGTTAGGAAACAGCAAACCAGTCTCCCCCATAAATAAAAACATTGCTCTGCGCATGAACGTCTTAACGAAACCCAGCCCCAGCTCCGGTGCTGTCATGTTAGCAGAGAGCCCTTAAAGCTGGTGCCAGATCTCGGGTAATTATATTTCAACAGAGGAATGAGACTTAAACACAAAAGTCATTGTGGATGAAGATTATACCCTTTTTGTCAGTCTCATAATTATATGGGCCTGTTCTTGATAGATTTTTATAGAGCTAGAAGAGAATCTCAAGACTACCTTTCCTAACCCCTTATTTTATAGAGGAAGAGTGGAGTTTCAGATTAACATTTCGAAAGTCATATAGGTCTTTAGAGTTAGAATGATAACTCATGATCATTAATAAAAATTAAAAATTTTTTGGAACATACTATGTGGTAGGCACTGCATGTGCCCTTTTGCCTGGGTTGTCTCATTTTTTAAAAGACTTTATTTACTTATTTGAGAGAGAGGGTGTGTATGTGTGCATGAGGTGTGGAGGAGCAGAGGAAGAGGGAGAAGCAGGCTCCCTGCTGAGCAGAAAGCCCCATGCGGGCTCCATCCCAGGACCCTGAGATCATGACCTGAGCTGAAGACGGGCACTTAACTGACTGAGCCATCCAGGTGCCTCTGTCTTGTCTTATTATATCTTCACAGTCATCTTTCTTTTATCAATAAGTAAACTAAGGCCCGGAGAGGTCAAAGTGGCATAGAGGTCAAGTGTGGTCACAGCCCCAGCAAGATGCTGACTGGGGATAAATGTTCTGGTCCCTCTGCGGCCACAGCTGATGGCTTTATTCACTCAATGGTGAGGTTTCTGAGCCTGGGGTCCTTTCCACTTATAGCAGAGTCTCTGATCAATGGGGCAGGTTCCACATTTGACTGTGAACCAGAGTTTCTGGTCTCTCTAATGCGACAGAGGTTGAGCCATACAGTATGTTGCAGATGGATTGGAAGTTTAAACACGAATTCGAAAAAGGCCTTTTGCAACAAGGAAGTGCAAACAGGTGGTGGTAGATAGAGAGCCCTTGGCCTGGCTACCAGAGCAAGGACTAAGCAGGCTGGAGGGTGTAGAACTGTGACCTCACCTCATGTTTGCTTGTTATGATCTCCCCCACCCCACACCAGGGTCATCCCTCATGAGCGGAGAATATTAACCATTCTGCAGTGGCTCACCCTGCCAGACGACGAAAGGTATTTATTGCTGTCCCCCTGACTTGCCCTCTTTCTTCTTTCTAGCACATTTCCCTCCTTGGTCAGAACAGGATCAGGACTAGATGGGCACGGTCGAGGTGTGGGATTCCTAAGTTTTGTGGTTCTCAGCCTTGAGCCTTAGTTCCCTAAGAAAGATATGGTGACATAGACCATAGGGGACCCCTTAATTATAGGGGCTAGTACAACTGTTCATCCCGGACACTACAGCAGAGCTCTGGGGGGTTCCTGGCTTTGATAAATGAGCCAGCAGCAGCCTCCCAAGGACTGGGGAAGCAGTAAGACTGAGTTCTCCCTCTAATGGAGATGTTCGTTCAGGCCGCTGGCCCTGTGGTCCATGTGACTTTCCACTGGGCTCTATTATCTTGAGGATCAAAGACCTGAGTATGCGTTCAGATAATCCTTGGTGACATTTGCTCCCTGAAGGTGGTACCAGGCAGTTAGCACAGTGGGGGTAGTGGAGGGGGTGGTAGATGTGGAAAGAGTAGAATCCCCTCCTGTCCCCACCCCCCAAGAAACAAAAGAGATCTTTTCCGTGTTAAGATTAATAGTGGTTGGGAGATTACTTAACTAGATTTGAGAGGAGTTTTTCTCAGTGTGGAGGGATACTTGATATTCTTTGCTATCTGTGGTTTGGGGGAGATTCTGAACCTTCCAATTTCCCCGCAGGCCTTCGGTCTATGCCTTCTATTCCGAACAACCTGATTTCTCCGGACACAAATATGGCCCTTTTGGCCCTGAGGTTAGTAGCTTATCATCTTCCTGAGGAGAACCTGGGCCCCCGGGCTATTGACTGGATTTCTGGATTTGTATAAAGTCTCTTGGGTATTTGCATCTGCAGGTTTATATATAGTCAAAGAACTACAAGATTGAAAACATTAAAAAGAAAAATCTTAAACACACCTACTTCTCAAACTACAAGATTAAAAAACATTTAAAAAAATCTTAAACACACCTACTTCTTAAGCAGGAATTTCTGTTCCGATTGATTTGCTATTCAAACCTAGCCCAAAGTTGGTGTTCATACGAGGGGTATGTGCCATCCCTGAAGGCATCAGAAGGCAGGGGATCAGGAAAGGTTGGCATTTGCCATCCCTGGCTTAGGAATGGAAAGGCATCTGAGGTTGAAACCTGCAGTACAAAACACTCCAGCTGAATTTCAGTTCCCTTGAAAGGATTATGCATTTCAGAGAAGGTAGGTCAGCTAAGTAGCCCTAATAGCCTTAGCAGGTACAATCAACCTGGCATCTGTTCTAGCACTGGACACTTTTTTGTTTGATAAATTTTGACACAGGGACATAGACACCTGTGAAGCCATCACCACAATCAAAACTGTGAACATATCCATTACTCCCCCAAATGAAAGTGATCATTAATTAAGGGAAATGCGCTACTGACGAATCTATTTAGCAGAGCAATGTAATGCCCTTTTCTCAAACAGTCAGGAATCTCAGTTGAAAGCCATCTGTTTGTTAGACGCTAACCAGTCGAATTTCAAATTCAGAGTTGGGAAGAAGAGGAGGGCTGTAATGTATGATGTCCCTCCGTCATCTGGAGATGGAAATCTTCCTGGTGTTGCAGTATAGATCATTTTAAGACAGGATGGGATTTGCACATCTAAAATGGTTTCCATCTCTCATTCTAACTAGAGTGGTGAGGTCTACATCAATGCTTGAGCTTGATTGGGGAGGAGAAATCATTTCAAAAACTCTGCTGATGGAAACTGCCTCCCATTCTCTAATAGCCTAGAATAGCACCATTGATGATAATTAAGTTCATTGTGTTCAGCATAAGATTGAGTAAGAAACATAGAGAAGTATGTCTTGGTTTAAATATTTTTGAGCAAAATGCAGCATATGTAGCTAAAGGCAATAAATACTGTATACACCAGAAATACCCAAGTATTTTTGAATGTTTGAGCATCAATGCTGTGGTGATTTTTTTCAAACACTGCAAAGTAATGGCTATGTGAAAGCATTCTTGGTTTGCCTTAAATCATTGCAGCTCTATAAGTCTGATGCTCTTTTTCCTCTCCCTTTGATGTTTAACGAGTGTCACATGATTATGAAACACAAATGATAAAATGAGATAAACATCTGTATGAAACGCAAATCTTACTCTTGCCAGTGCAAGCATGGCTGTTTTATCTTTAGGATAACTTTCTTTGAGATTAATCTAAAGTGAACCAAAGGAACCACATTTTATTAAAATGTTAAAAAAAAATCCTAAGCAGTTCCATGTGCCTTATTTAAAAGTTGAACTTTGCTTGGATAATAATGTCCCTTAGAAGATGCTATGGCTTAGGCAAGCCAGAGGTTGGTATAACCACTCTCTTAAAAGCAGGAGGTTGGTACCTAAAGAGATATGGGGTGACTCAGGTCACCTGGCCTTTAAGTGGACTTAGAGGCAGAATCTTAGAGCTCCTGGGTTCTTCCCATGGAACCCTTTAAACCTCCAGGAGATGAGCAGAGCGGTCAGGTAAACAGCCATGTTTGATTCAGACAGAACATATTCTTTAGGTCAAAAGTTGGCTTTTTACGTTATGAACAGGTGGAACTCTCACAGTCCTCAGTTCTTTGAAAGTTATACAGCTCAGCAATAAGCATTCGTAACCCGCAAACATCCCTGGATTTCTCATACATGTAGTTCCATTGTAATTAACATACTTGAAATTGTATGTGCGTGTGTGTGTTTTAATCAAGAAATAAAGCGAAAAGCTTATTTTTTTTAAGTGCTGAGCAGTCATAATAGAACACAGTAGAGGCTGCTTGAATTTGTTGTTAATGATGGCACTGTGCTCAGGCTACTCAGAAATATACAAAGATTTTTTTTCCCCCTCTAGAAGTTTCAAATTAAGACTTGGAAATATTCATGCTATGTTCTTTCTAATATTAATACCTCTTGTAAGCTGGAATATTCTCATATATCCACTGGGTAAAACACTCTTAATTAGATATTTTGGAATGTATCTTCAGTTCTGGCTAACCTGGAAACCTGGCCACTTTCTTCTGGTAAGGCAAGGAATATTTTCAGATTTCAACTCTTTTTCGTTTGGTTCTAGGAATCTTATTTTTAATGAGTGAAAAGCAAAACTGTTTACACTTTAAAAACATGAAACCAAAACAAGCCAGCAAAACTTCTCTTCTGTAGTCGACTAATTGGTTTCTGTCAATTATATACATGTGGTATATGAATAAAGACTTTATGAGCCAAAATATTATTTATAAAATCAGTGACATGTCATCATTTACATCTAAGGAGAAAATACCTTATACCTGAAGTTGAACTGAAGAAATTCAGTCTGGCAGAATATTACATGCTATGATGCAGTTAAAAATCTGTGCTTTATTTGCTTACTATCTAAGTATACTTTTTTCAGGACGATTCTCAAAGGCTATTAAATGAGATGACCAAACGGTGGGCTAATAGTCACAAGAAATGGTGTATTTATTGCTCCTGGTTTCGTAGTGTAATGGTGAATGTTCAGAAACATGCTTGCTTTTGATTATTGGCTCAATCTTTTTCTCCTTGACCTTCTCCGCTTTCTCTATGACTCCTTGTTCGGCTGCTGTTCCAGGCCTAGAGGCAGAGCTTTGGCTGGCTAGTTTCTACCTTCAGATGGCAAAGTATCCTTCTGAAAAGCAGGGAAATTTGCCCCTCTACCTTCCATTCTCCTAATAACCTCAGGCTAAATCTTCTAAGTCAGACTAAAGTATGGCTGGTCAGTGAAGACAGCTTTCGTCTACCTCTAACATTTGAAGAAGAAACTACCTGAGATGTAATCCTTGGATGAAAACTCATTTTGACTAAATTCTGTTTCTCCCACTGCTCCTCTAACCCGCTGCAACCACACGGGCCCGCTTGCGGAGTCTTCGGAATGTTGAGGTCTCTTGTCTTGCGAATGGCCGAGTGTCTGATGGGCGGACGAGTGCTAGCTGAAATGGGTTCGGTGACCATGAACTGGGAAACCCTCTTTTTCTTTTGCTTCTCTTCTCATGGAGAACTGCCTGAATACTAGATGCATTTAAAAAAAAAAAAAACACAAAAAACAAAAAACAAACGGAGTCTGTGGGGCTGGGTCTTTCCATCGCTCTGCGGGAGAGAGAGGATGAGATAGAAAAGCCTTTGCAGTCGCTTGCTCTAGAATCAGTGACCTGGCATGGCGGATGGCCTCCTCCTTGGATACACTAACATTGTTCCTCCTGCCCCTTCCTGCAACTGAATGGTTCTTGGAGCAGTCCCAGCAAGAGAGAGGCTCAATTAGGGAGACCCTAGGGCTTGCTGCTTTAATTCACCTTTGCACCATCAACAAATCAGGGGCTTGTTTTTCTCCAGCATTTGGAAATCCCAAAAAGTTATCTTCCTTATTCAGCTTCTGTGTCACCTTCACTGCTCTCTAGATTTTCAAAATAGGACGCCAAGTACTGTCCTCACTTCCCGCAACAAGGGGATTTCTGATAGGAAGAGTATCAGCCCGTTGATTCGTTCTTCATATTAAGACCAAGATGAAGAGATCTTGATGACTTTTTATATGTTACCTAATTTTATAAGATAATTTGTTAAAAGACAGTCTTATTTATGGTTATCTTGGGGTTAAAGTTCCCCTGTGCTGAAAACCTAAATTATTAGTGAGAAGTTCTCTCTCCTGCTGAAAGTCTCGATTTGTGTAAGTACACATTCATGACCAAGGAGGATTGCTTATTATTTATGTGTCACTCCACCCTTGGTTTAAAAATATTTTTTCCTAATCCTCACCAGTGCAGGTGACCCTTGTTTTGATATATATCGGTGGTGTGAACAGATATCCATCGGATTCTGAACGGGAGTCACCTATATGTATCCCGCTGTCACCTTGAAATGACCAAATGGCTAGTGTTCTATTTGGTTTTCTTCTAGTACTTTAAAAATGGAGAGTTTGGATAATGAAGGACCAGTCTCTCTCCAAGGCAGGAGTTATGGAATGCTGAACAGTATGTCACCCACATAGGTAGATTCTCTTAGACTGTCTTGCTCTCGTGAAGAGACTGACGGCTGTGTCAAGGTAGATTGAGGAGGCTTCTCTCTATAGAGTTCCTGGAATCACTCCTCATACCCACTTTTTCTCACTTAAGGAGCCTTAGTTTTTCTAATTAAGGCTCTGCTGACCCCAGATGGCAAAGTGTGAGCTTTATTATCTGACCCAGAGGGACAGACGACTTCTGAGTCCAGACATCTCTATCCGCCAGTACAGGAGAGTAGTTATGGCTCACCTCTTACTCCGGCTAAGAGACCTAAGAGGAAGGTTATCCCTAAGAGGAGACAGGAAAGACCAGTTGCTCCTCCAAAGAAAAGAAGAAGAAAATTACATAGGATGGATCATTATGCTGCGGAAACTCGTCAGGACAAAGTAAGTTTATCTATTGTTCCAAAGCTTTGTGGCGGGCAGGTCTGAGTCAAAGGTTTCCTTCAGCGCCTTGGTTTGAAAATCAGCTGAATAAGTTTCAGAAAAACTCAGGTTGTGTCATCCTTGGCTTGGAGTCCAGAAGAATCTGATACTTCAGAGGTTAACATTAATGTGATGACCTCCTGAGCTTTCAGCAAGATAGGAAAAAAGAACCTTCTAGAATTAGTTGCCCTAAAACTGGTATTAACATTTAGGCTTGAATGACTGTTAGGAAGGCTATTGGATTTGCTTGCACTTATTCATGGAATCTGTTACGATGCTTTGTAGCCTTGGTTCTTGAGAACAATCCAGAAAAGCAGTGAGGGGAGTCTTCAAAGACAATGTAAATTAGAACTCAACAGAAAATTGGCTTAGATTAATGGCCTGTACCTTTCAGAAAAGGTCCTAGTTTGTAGATAAGAGAACGGCTGAGACAGAAGGAAAGAGAAAACAATGGAAAGTTGGCATTGTGTGTATTTTCTCATAGATACATGAGTGATATTTGCTCTTTTCAGTACATTCAGAACAGGCTATAGGTTGTCACTTCTCTTGAAACCTTCCGATATCTCCAAGGCACTGTCTTGCTTATGACTATCTGAGCTAATCACTGGAAGGAGGTCCTGGATTTCAGCTGAGTCATCGCCAAGGACTGATATATATGGCACATTTTTTTTGTCGAGGTGAAGGTCTTAGAGGAGAGCTTGCTTTTCTCAGAAGCAAATACCAGTTAGTCCCACACATATTAATGCTTCAGATGCTCCTTGCACGTATCATCCTGAGACTTGAACTTGTGGCTTACTCTTTGGGACAGAGTTTGAAACACTGACCCCTGTCATGAAGAAAAACAAGTTTACACCTAATTTTTACTGAGGACATGATATGAAGAAAGGTCTTGGGTCATCTGAGAAGATGCTAATGGAAGATAATATTGTATGTCTGAAATTTAAGAAAATGATACGTAGTCCCCGCTGTTCTGACCAGTCTTCCTGTGTGTATGTGTTTGGCTGAAGCTAAGTTGTAACATTCATCCAGAGTACTGTCAAGTGTTTGTCTGATGAGGTGTTTCCTGGAAACCTTTCCATTGCACAGAGATGCCATGAGAGGGGAAGCCTTTATTGTGCGGGAGCATTCATTCTCTTAGATGCTTCCACTGGAAGCAAGAATATGAGAGACCGATTATGTTTCTTCGGCTTTGGAAATGTTCCTCAGGGAACTGAGTTCTTGTGTTTCCTCAGGCTGAATAAGAAATCTAGAACAAGCTCAGTGGTTCCCTTCTTGTGAAGTTAGGACTTTTATAGAATCTTCTTTTTTTTTTTTAACTCAAAATCAGCTTGAAAGGGACTAAATTGAGAAATAGCAGCTTATTTCTTGGAAGAGGTTCTTCTATCAAGAATCAATTGCTCTCAGACATTGGCAGTTCAATTCTTTGAAATATTAGATGGATTCTGTTGTAGTAATAAGGTTCTGTTTTAGCATCCAGTGGAAGGGTACCATTTTACCTCAGAACTGCTTTTGATTCACTTAGCCTCCATCTTCTGCCGTGGTTCAAAATCTGATGTGATTTAACCTAATGAACAAGAGGCTTTAACTATCCATCTGACTTTCTTCTCACTCTCAAAATTCTTGGATTTAAATAACATTTTTACATTTTAGAAAGGTCATTTTATCTCTGATAAAGAAAAGAATTATCCTTCATATTTCTGATATTTTTGTATCACAGAATTTTGAAAGGGATTGGATGAGGAGAGGTTTTATGTTCCTGAAATAATACAAATAAAAGTGCTCAGAACAGGCTTCCATTAAGAGTGGCAGGCAAAGCTCTGCCTCTGGGCCCAAAGTTTTCTTTCCAGAATGTTCTAGGGATAGAAGAACTATGAGAAACTGGAAGGATAAAAAAATACCTGCAGGGACTAATTTGCTCCTTTTTCCAGATGACAAATCCTCTGAGGGAAATTGACAAAACAGTGGGGCAATTAATGGATGGACTGAAACAGCTGAAGCTGCATCGCTGTGTCAATGTCATCTTTGTTGGAGACCATGGTAAAGCTTTGTTTTCTCTTTGCTGATAGGGCACCCACATAGATCATGTTTCTGATGGTGTTTGGGGGAGGAACTCTTGCCCTCAGAATCCCAGATTGCTTTCTTCACCACCTTCCCCCTTTCTTCAGGGTAGGGAAAGAAATCAGGCCATGACTCAAGGTATGAGATGATCCAACCATTTTGATCAAAACCAGGGACTTCCTGTGTCTTCCTTTTCTTTGCAGGAAAGGAAGTCTTTCTACAAAATTCTGTCTCTTACTAAAGTGTGTGTCTTACTAAAGATTTGCTTGTGGTGTTAATCACTTCCTCCATGAATGTGACATATCGAGTCCTACTACCGCATCTCTGTTAGTCACCTCCCCCAAAGGATCCTATCCGTTTATGTGGCAAAAAAAAAAAAAAAAAAAAATCTAAATATAAGGAAGAAGAGACAAGGGTCCTTAGCAAAAAAGAGGTGTTTAAATCAAATGATAACCCTGTATTCACTGAGGGAATTTGAAACCCAAACCAGAGGGCCCTACTTCAGTTACAGAAACTGTTAAAGAGAGGAAGAAGCAGATTTTTTCTAAAGCACTGTATAAAGGAGAAAAATTCATGACCACTTTTTTGAACATCCTAAACATTAGATATTAGAGAGCTGGAAGGGAGTCCTCAGAGAGCATTTGTATCTCCTAGCTGTGCATCTTGAGTTCTAGAGAGTACCTCCTGCATTCTAGAATTCTCAGTTTGAAAGAGTGACCCTGGAATGTGGTCTCATGTTTCCTTCTAGGAGAGCATTTGGGGGATAAAATTGGCAGACTCTTTGATATTAAGAAAGGCAGACAAGTCTCCCTAGTCAAAGGTCTGTTTTGGGTATGTAATTTTCTTCCCAGAATATTCTAGAACATTTAGGAGAAATTTTTAAAAAGTTGTGGGACTGACTTGATCTTTGGCAGGGGCTAAATGCAACCCTCTGTGAAATCATGCTCCATGAATTTGACTTGGTGTAGAGCTACAGATAAGACAGAGAATCTGGAACATGGAACACAGCTGATTCAATTTAAGTTGCCCAGACATGTCAAGAGCCTTTGCTCACAGGCTGAAGCTTGATATCTAAGATGTGGATGGGTCCCAATCATATACTAGAGCATTTAAAGGTCTTAGATTAAAACCTTGTCTTACCAGGAGCAGGCTTCTGAGTTGAGTAGATCGCGTTGGCTTTGGAAAGCCATAGCATCCCTTTCTTGAAAGGTAGTGTGGTTTAGTGTTTTGGACCTGGGATTTGGAGTAAGAGTGGATTTCAATGGAGTTCAAATTGTACTGTGCCACTCAAGAGCCGTGAGATGTGGCCTTCTCCTATGCAGAAAGAGAACACTTAACACTTTCTACACAGAGTTGGAAGGATGAGAGGGGATGATGCTTGAGAAGCCCTTCACATATGGTCTTTGAGAGCAAGAGGGATGGTTCACCCTGGGGCAGCAGAAGTGACTTCCTAGACATATAACCAGTGGAAGATCTTTCCAGTCTTCCACTAATATGGATTTGTAGACATCCTTTTCCTGAATTAACAGTGTACTAAAACAGTAGCTGTTCATTTTTTTACTTTTTCTTTCTGGGAGTTTAAATGTTAAAGGACAAGTTCTATACCCTTTATGCTATGTTGGAATATGGTTTTGTCTTTTTTCATTCCAATTTGTATTGAAGAAAGAGGTGGGGGTGTCTTGATCTGGGACTCTCAAGAGGGAATAATTAGGATTTTATTAGGTCTGTGCCACTCTGGGTTATATTTCTTTATTTCAAAACCTTAAGGTGTCCTTTACAGAATCCCTTATTTCCCTGCTCTTAAAGAATATCTATCTATTGGATTGTGCCAAGAAGGATATTAAATCTTCACAGTTCCATGTCATCTCAGAAATCTCAAAATGACCAGCCTCCCTAGCCTGTTATTCTGAGATTTGAGTTTGTGTTGTTTTTTATTTATTTATTTTTAACATTGATCAAGACATTTTTTTGTAAGGGGGCAGGAAACAAATCTTGTATGAAGGAGGAATACTTTTTGGTTAAAAAAATTCCCTAGACCCTTTTGTGTTCTAGTCACTAGCCTTTAGTTTTGACTGATTATATTGTTTACAACTTGTTTTCAGCAATATTTTGTTTTTCAGTTTGGGTGGTCATTGGGGCTGACATTTTTTTTTTTTCTCATCTCTTCTTGCCAGTATTGTTTTGTCAGTAACATCCAAGGTCACCAGTGGAGACAGAGTGAGGACTGGTGATTATGTACTCAAGTCAAGAGATATATTGGAGAGAAAGAGAATTGAAAAATTACATTTTATAAAAGAGACACAGGACTATATATTCTGGTCATTTACACCACCCCCAGTGGGAAGAGTTTGAGGAAATCTAGGATTCTTTGTGTTTTGTTTCGTTTTGTTTTGTTTTTTAGAGTAGATCTTTTTTGTAATGGCTATGTAAGTAGCTTAAAAGAAAGATCATAGTTACTTCCTTTGTCTTGCTGTTTTTGCTGAATGACTTAAGATGATCGTTGAGATGATGCATTTTCAGTCTTCTAGCACTGCGAGATGATGTGACTAAATCAAAACCTGGTGAAAAGTGATATAAAGAAGCATTAAAAAATTTAAAATCAAGAGGGGTCCTCACATTAAGTTGTGACAAATGAACTAAGGAGATGCCTGGATGATATTTTTAGTGTCTGTGTTAGGATTTTAAGTTTACCATGGCCTGAAAACACTTCTTTTTCTCCCTTAGGAATGGAAGATGTCACATGCGACAGAACGGAGTTCTTGAGCAATTATCTGACTAATGTGGATGACATTACGTTAGTGCCCGGAACTCTAGGAAGAATTCGGCCCAAATTTAACAATAATGCAAAATGTAAGTTGAGTCTTAAAATACTAAGTTGTCAGAATGGTAATATAGTAGAGTATGTAAGGGCTTTTTCTCTGAAGCTGGACTACTTGCGTAAAAATCCTAATTTTGCTACTTCTTAGCTAGGTGGCCTTGAATAAGTCATGTAAAGTCTAAGCCTCATTTTTTTCATCTGAAAAATCGGAAGCTTTGAGTTATTGTGAAAGTGAATCTATGCACATCCCTTAGAGTGCGTCCTGGCACATGGTAGCATTATGTAAATATTTGCTCTTGTTTTCTTTATGTGGAAAATACATTTAATTTGAGACATGCATATAACCATAAGCTTTTACAGGAGAGGACTGTTTCAACAAGAGGTGCAGGCTTGCTCTCTCGCTGAAGCTGGGGAGTCTAGGACAGGGTTGGCAGAACCACACGCAGACCCTGGATGCCCCTAGGAGCCCAGTTGAAGGGGACTCTTCACCTTTATGAAAGTGATTGACAGAACACAGGAGAATGATGACGCCCTCGGGAAATCGTGGCTGTTCTACAAGATATGAACAGGAACAATCTGGTCCCTTATGTTGTACACGTTCAGGTTATATATGCTACTGACGAGAACTTTTATTTATAGACTAAGGTGTTTTAGGTGGTGCCCATGTAGCTTCTGAAAAGTCCACAGTTTTGTTGGAGACATGCTGCATTTTGGGGGGAAGAAAATCTTTTAGAGGTTTTAGCCTTGGGAATAAGAAACCATTGGCACAAGTGCAAAGCTTTGGAAAATTAAGTTTTTCCCGAACTGCGTTCCTGAGTCAACACAAAAGGGAACTATTCCAAGGTCAGCTCCAGGCAACGTTGTAAAATAAACAAATGATCAGTGTTTCTGCTGCTTCTCTCCATGCCCTTTCTGTCCTCCGTGTCCTCCCCAGTTCTCTGCTTACTTGAGACAGGCCGGCCCCGGCCAGCGACAGGACACAAGTCACTAGGGTACCTCTTGATTTAGTACTTTTATATTAGAGCTTAGGCAAGAAAGGCTTTGTCTATTTTGAAAGGTCCTTCACAAATCAGTAAATGTAATGGGAAAGCCATTTTAGGGGAAAAGGAAAATTTTCTTGGGGCCAATGAAATAATAAGCACCAATAATTAAATATTTCATACCATACAAACACTTGCAGATATGTGATTTCTTTTGGTGAGGGTCAGTAGAGGGGGTGGTGAACAGTATGGACATTGGTGGTGGGATGTCTGGGTTCAAATCCTAACTCTGCCAGGTGGTCCCTCCATGACCTTGGATGAGCTACTTATAATCTCCATGCCTTGGTTTTCTCATCTACAAAGTAAGGATTTTTGGAAAGATTAATGAGAGATTATCTGCATGTCACATGAATTAGTGTTTAGCACATAGAGTTGTATAAATGTTCGCTACAGTGATGACGTCTTGGTCATATCACTATTTCAGCTAAACATGCAGTCTTCTTTAATCCTTCTAATAACCTTGTGGGCCAAGTGTTACTGTCCCATTTTGCAGAGTAGAAATCAAGGCCCAGAGAGAGGTGACGTCGCTGACTAGGAGGATGAGAGCTAGGAAGTGGCAGAGCTGGGATGTGAAACCAGACTCCCGGTCCTCAAGCACCAGCCTGTGCTGGGGGACCTCTTCCCCGCAGGCAAAGTGGGAGCTGTCAGCAAGAGAGGCCTGAGAACTTCAGGACTGAAGGGTTGGTGTCTTAAGCATGGGCTTGGGCATTTGGTATTTTCCAGTCATTCTCTGGGATTTATCTCAGCACAAGATTGCCTCATGCTATTTATTTTTCTTCATTATCAAAGAACGTGAACTTGCCCACTGGGGTCCCTTTGAGGACTGTGGTTTATGAGCTCGCAGAGTGCAGAGCTTTGAAGCATAGTATTCTCAGTTTGCTGGAGTCCCTGTGGGCAAGCCCCTCTCTTCTAAATGCCCATTGGCTTTGTGAAGATTCTAATAGCAACTGCCTCCCAGAGTAGCTGGGAGACCAGAGAGAAAGTGTCTGCAAAGCTTGCACATGATTGGGACACAATTTGGGCTAATCATTTTGCTACCATGATTCCTTACTTGCTTTCCATTAAAAGACGCAACTAAGAAATGCCTGGGTGGCTCAGTCAGTTAAACGTCTGCCTTCAGCTCAGGTCCTGATCCGGGGTCCTGGGATGGAGCCCATCCCACATCAGGGTCCCTGCTCGGTGAGAAGTCTGCTTCCTCCCTTTCCTCTGCCCACCCAGCACCCGCTTGGGTTCTCTCTCGAATAAATAAATAAAATATTTTTTAAAAAAGGTGCACCTAAAATTGAGCCCCAATTTAAGTAGAAATTTAAGAAGAATGGGATACACATTTTAGCTTCAGATTTCATAGCTTTAGAACCAAGATTCTGAAAACTGTCTTTGACAGGTGTGTACTTACACTGCAAGGCAAGTTTAGTCATGCATTTTCAACAAAATACAAATATTTATTTGTATTTATTAACATGTTTATTGAGCGCCTAGTATGAATGAGGCCCTGGGGTATAGACATGACCTACTCTACTGACATGTAAATTTCAGGGAGGATTGCTTCTTGAGAGTTGCTATCTCTTCTGTATGCTGCTTTCCTTTTCTGCTGATTCTATAATGACACACTAAAGCAGATTTTTTGAAAACAAAATGAAATTCAACCAACCTACAATCTGCTGCTTCTCTCCACACCACTCCCCCCGAAAAGGGGCCTTCAGATAATATAATCCTATCCATAGTTTATACATAGCCATCATTTACATAGTTTTGCTTTTAGCTCTTCCAGGGTACTGACTAAAATATCTTTTGTCCACTGGTAGTGAAAATAAAGGAGGTTCATGTGTGAGTGTGTGTCTGGAGAGGGACAACTACCTGTGGAATTAGACCCATGGTGTTACTGAGGAAACCAAACTCTCTGTGGAGAAAAATAACTCAATGGATTAAAGTTTCATCTTAAAGTTGATAACTTGTTTCCTAGATATGCAGATAAATAGGAAGTTATGCTAAAAGCCCCAAATGCCCAGTTGGGTTCCTGATGTCAAATTGCAAATAAACTAAAGCCAAGATCTGGAGGGACCATTTGGGGGTAACTTAATGATGTTTATCTTCCATTATCCTTGTGCTCTGGGAGGAGGAATTCCGTTCCAGAAGAGGAGAACCAGATCTAGCAGGGAAATTTACCACTGGAGTATTTCTGCTCCATTTCACTGGCCAAAATTTTAAAATACCAACATGCAATTTTATGTATGTGTGTGTGTTTTAGAGATTCATTTCTTTACTTAAGAGAGAGAGAGAGCAGGGGGAGGGAGAGGGAGACAAGTAGATTCCCTGCTTAGTGGCGAGCCTGATGCAGGGCTGGGTCCCAGGACCCTGAGATCATGACCTGAACTGAAACCAAGAGTCGGATTCTTAACTGACTCAGCCACCCAGGTGCCCCAATTATATATATTTTTTAAACAAATCTTAAATTGATAACTCTTTGGGGTGGGGAGAAAGAGAAAGAATTTAGTCTTGCTGTAAAAATTATTTCTCTTAGTGATTATTGTCATCTCTTTTGAAATTGTTCTCCTTCTCTCTTTGAACAGATGACCCCAAAGCCATTATTGCTAACCTCACGGTAAGTATTGAAGGTCACCCGGCCTCTGCCCTCAGAGTAGCTTCCACACGCTCACTTCCTAGGATCCCTTACCCTGAGGGGCGGGAGGAACATTTTCCTTACTGCCCGGCGATCCCATATATTTGTTTCTCTAAGAGTTTTCAAAACTTCAAAACTGTGGACAGCTGCAGGCTCCCTAATGGTCTTGGCAGTGATACAAACAGAATATTTGATCTTTCCATTAGAACTGAAAAATACTCATTCATGAGTAAACAAATCCTTACTCTCTCTGAACCAGATCTGCCCATCACCCCTTCCATCACCCCTCCCCGCCATGCCCCATGCAGGATGTCATCACACAGGCCCAAGTCAACGTCCTCCTCCACCCAACCTCCTATCCCTTGACTTAAAGTAGTTGGAAAAGGCTTTAGAGTTTGAGTTGCTTTTAGTGACAGTCTCACAAATCAAGAATGTATCTTAAAAAATTCCTAACACCCTCTGATAACCTTCCGTGTCATCTACCAAGCTGTCAAATCCCCTTTAAACCTAATTGTTTCCAGCTTGTGTTATTTGATGGGGGATAACAAATTCCACTTATTCACTAACGAACCTTTTGTTTGACTTAAAAAACCTCCTTCGATTCTAGAGAGAGACAGACTATCTAGGACTTTCCCTAGAAAATACTCCATATAAAGTCCAATTTGCATTTCTGTTTCAGTGTAAGAAACCAGATCAGCACTTTAAGCCTTACATGAAACAGCACCTTCCCAAACGCTTGCACTATGCCAACAACAGAAGAATTGAGGACATCCATTTACTGGTGGACCGCAGATGGCACGTCGCAAGGTAACTTGGGGATTGGCAGGGACTGTTTTTGATCTTCGTAACCACCTCTTTGGTAACTGGAGTGCTATAAGGTCCTTAGCCATTCAGAATCAAAAATAAAAGAAAAAGAAGAAAAAAATCTCTGTTGGAAATCCCACCATTTGCAAAGACTTTTTATGCTAGATAAACACTTACGTGCTGAGCCAACGCATCTCTGTTTTCTGGATCCCAGCCTCTTGGTGTCTCTTTGAAGTCTCTCAGTGCATCTCTGTGTGGTCTCTCTCTCTCTTTCTCTTTCCTTTTATTTTTTAAATTTACAACCTACTCTCTATTCTTATTACCTATCAGGTCAAAAGTGTGCCTGGGACATTAACTTACCACAACTGGACTGATTTGGTCTGGGTTGACAAGACTTACCCCGTAGCAGCATTTGTAGAAGAGTTTAGAAAATGTTGTTCATCTTAAAACTTCTGTTACTGCGGGCAAGTTTTATATTGCCTTAAATATTTCAGATGTCCGCCTTCTTTTGAACTATAAAAGACTTTCCAATATTTAAGAGACCATTTTTTTGCCCTTGAATCTGATATAGGATGTATCTGGAAATTCTAAGCACTTCCGCAGAATTAATCATTAAAAGTTTATCCATTTTCAAACAGACCTGGCAGAAGCCCTTTTCCACTCAGTCCTGCTCTGACTTTCTCCTTAAGAAAAGCTTGGTGAGCTGGTCTGTGGTAATAATTGAAGTACTATATACACTCTCGTTAGGAACGTCAATGAGTTTATAAGGGAGCAAAGATGACGAGAAGATGGTGGTCCTCTAGAAAATGACATCAGTATGAAACACCTGGTGGGACACACGTGACAAATACATAAATATCCTACGGCAATTGTCAGGGGGCTACACAGAATTAAATAGTAGGGTTATGAGGAGAGATATCCGAAGACCAGAAATTATTGAAATCATTTATAATGGATATAGAGCATCTTCATGGAATAGTTGGGAAGATGTAGAAGACATGGGCTTGGCTGAGTGTGTCCTCTGCAGGGCCTTTTACATATGGGGGGCTTGGAAAAGAGAGCAACTTCCGTGCAATTGGTAGGTTGATAATGATGGAAAACTGGGAGTTGAGCAGAAGTAAGAGATGATAGCAATTGACCAAATTAGAGGAGACCGAAGCCAGATATTTTAATCATCAGTAAATCTTTTTAATTCTTGCATTTCAAACTCTTGCATTGTTGTGTTATCATATGCACATATCTCATTATCCCAAGTGGAAAGTTCTTTTCCTAAGAGTGAGGTCCCAGATGTTCAATTTGTTTCCCACCAAGCACTTTAGCTCCATGCAATAGACCCAGTAAATACTTACAAGGATCCATAGAAATGGGACCCATGAGAAAATTGGTATTAATAAACATTAAAGTGTTTTTGGAAAAGTGCTTTGTGACACAAAGCAAAAGGCATCTTCCTGTCAGGGAGGAAGGTCAAGTGGTTTTGATGCCTAGAGAGCAATGTTTTCACTTGCTCTTTCTAGATAGAGATGTTTTCTAGGTGAGTCTGGGCTTTGGTGAAACATGTTACTATTATATGTTAGGTTTACCACTCAGTTATACTCAGCTATACTCTCTAGTTGTAGTCTACTGATAGGTAAATTTGTGTGCAAATATTTTTATAAAATACTAACCTCCATTCATTGATGAAACATCCCATGTTGTAATAGCAAGCCTATTATGGCCTTGGCATTGTTCACTCCTATATCTCTATCACGAGGGACAAACATGGCTCCAGAGTGGAGAATCTTACAGTTTTGGAGCTAGAGAAGCATATAGGCAGACAGAACATGACCTTTGACAAAAACTTTGCTTGGTGCAAGCATGAGGTAAGAGGAGGGTACCTGATTTCTGTTCAGGGTTCCCATTTGTTGGGGGCCAATTGTCAAAATAAAGCCACTTAGGGAAAATAAATAGCATCATCTTTTCAACACTGCAAGAATGATACAATTAAAATAGAGACATATATGCCTGTAAAATCTGCTTCCGAGGGATATTTTGTGTGCCTAAATGGCCTTTTTATGAGGGCTTTCATGAGAAATCCTGGCTAATCCTACAATTATTTCAATGTAGGAAACCTTTGGATGTATATAAGAAACCATCAGGAAAATGCTTTTTCCAGGGAGACCATGGATTTGATAATAAGGTTAACAGCATGCAGGTATGACCACAGACCTATGCATTGAAAATGTATTTTGGTGATTCTCAGGCGGGCTGGAGAAGAGGGGCATGAATGAAGTTATACAGTGTTCATGAACAGGGGAGGGGTGGCTACTAGATAGTAGCAATGTCTAATTGTTTTTGTTCATTTTCTTTTCTTTTGGAAGACTGTTTTTGTAGGCTATGGCCCAACATTTAAGTACAAGACTAAAGTGCCTCCATTTGAAAACATTGAACTTTACAATGTTATGTGTGGTAAGTCACTTATCTAATCAAGGCCAATGAAGCGATCTGAGTTATCGTATGAATTTCTTCAAGGTCAGAGAAAGAACTGAGGTGTCTGTTTTCTAGGACCACTTCACCTCCCTGCCAGAAAAAAAAAAAAAAAGAAAAAAAAATGGTGGTAACATGCCCATTGGTTCAAAGGACAGAATCTCATCCCCTTCTAAGGCTCCTTTGTCTTCCTTTAACAGTTGACTAATGGGGAGTTTTCATGGTGTTGCTGTTGGCAGCCTCTGGTTGATCTCACATCACATTACAATTTGACACCACTGGTCAGAGACCTGGTGAAGCAAGAAGAGTTCCTCACAGAGCTTCCCCGCCTCCATCTCTCGTGCTGCAGCCCAGTTAAACTGTTGCCAGCTCGCATCCTGGCCAGCTATTTATGTGATGCTAATTATTTTTCTTCCTTGAGCTTCTAGTCACTGAGTGAGGACAACTTTTCCTATTTAGTAAGGGAGTGCCAGTCTAGTGGTTAGAGGGGGAGTCTGAAAGTCGGGTCTCCTGGGTTCTTTTCCCATCTTGGCTGCTAGCACTCCCCTGTCCTGCCTCTCAGCTTAGGCAAGTCACTGTGTGCCCGCTTGGCAACTGTTCACTTGCTATGAAATCAGCCTGTTCATTTCACAGCAGCCTTTCAAGGCACCGGGCCAACGCCTCCTCTTCTCCCCATACTTCTGTGGAGTGCATTAGAGGGCAGGCTCGAGATTACTTATTGATTATAGGTCTCATTTCAAAAGCTGGGATAAAAAGTCTCAGTGCCATAGAAAGGCATTGACCCTGATGCTGGTAGTCCCTGAAGAGGTCACAGACATAGCCATAACTAGGCAGGGCCCCGTTCTTTCCCTTTTTCTTTTTGGGAATGTCTCTCTATGGTCGGGCAATGACCGTGGCTATTTCAGAAAGCTGTGGCAAGACATGGTCAGGCTAGCGTGGTTTGGGAACTAAGAAGAGAGTGCCTACAACTAATTTTGGCTTTATCTAATTGGGATTTGTGTTCAGAGTTTTCAGACCCTTGGAATATAAGTGTTTTCTATACTTACTGAATCTCATCAAAAAATGTTTGTAAAGCACCTGGCTTTATTTCTTTCTTCTCACCAGATCTCCTGGGCTTGAAGCCAGCTCCTAATAATGGGACCCACGGAAGTTTGAATCATCTCCTGCGCACTAACACCTTCAGGCCGACCATGCCAGAGGAAGTTACCAGGCCTAACTACCCAGGGATTATGTACCTTCAATCTGATTTTGACCTGGGCTGTAACTGTGACGATAAGGTAGAGCCAAAGGTAGAAATCATCTTTATGTTTATCATGGAAGAACTTGCTGGGTGTAGAGCAGTGTTGTCCACTAGAACTTTCTGTAATGATGTAAATAGTCTGTGTCTGTATCTGTGCTGGCCACTGGGCAGATATGGTTTTTAAGCTCTTGGAACAAAAATTTACATTTTGTTTAATTACTTTAAATTGAAAGAGCCGTATATGGCCTGTGGCCACGATTTTGGGCTCATAGGTGTAGAGAGAACAAAGGCAGAGAAGTAGAATTCATGATGCTGTTCTGTAGTCACAATTCCCAACCAAAGATGCTTTCTTTTTTCAACCTGGATCGTGTGTCTATCTGTCATGGTCCCAATAGGAAACAGATGGCCTATTCACAAAGGTTTTTAAAAAAGAGCATTTAAAGGGATTATGTGAATTATGTTTACTGAAAGGGTTATTTACACAGGCTGGGCCAGGTGGAGGCAAGGTAGTGAGGGATGGTATAGCACCTGGGGGCTAGCGGGGTGTCAATCCTGACCTTGAACATGGAGAGAGGACGATATAGGGACGAGTTACAGGATAGATGGGTGCTTCTAGTACACCGCAACCCGGTGGGGGGGACCTGGCATTATTCACTCCTATATCCCTACTGTGAGGAACAAATATGGCTCCAGAGTGGAAAATCTTACAGTTTTGGAGCTAGCGAAGCACAGAGGAAGATAGAACATGACCTGTGACAAATGCTTTGCTCAGTGCAAGCATGAGATAAGAGGAGGGTACCTGATTTCCGTTTAGGTAGGAAATTGTTTCTCTGTAGTTCCTCCTCTAATGCCCCGCTGGTGCCTTGCGTGGGTGGAGGCTGACAGGGAGCTGGAGGGCAAGCTGGCTTTTTGGTGCAAGGTCAGTCTCCCGGGGTGCAGAGCAGGGTAGAGGTGGGTGTGTAGCATGGCTGGGGAGGAGGATGGTGCGAATAGAAAACCACCCAGCACATTGTGTTTGGGTAGTTTCTGAACACCACACTGCAAGTGTTAAGCAACAATTTGCTTATTGAATTTTATATTGATCAAAGACCTTTATAGTTACCAATCTGTGCTTTGACAGCAAGAAATAATCAGTGTTACCACACTCACTGAGTGGATGTGATTCCAACGCAAAGCAAAAAAAAAAAAAAAAAAAAAAAGAAAAGAAAGAAAGAAAAAGATCTGTTATTTTTGCATGTGTGGTTTTATTATGGATAAATGTGTGAACTGTCTATTAGACCTTGGAAAAATGGAACATAGTTCTCCTGCCTGTCCTATTCCCTCCTACTATTTCCTACCTTCCAGGATTCCTAGGGACCTGGGAGCCACAGGATGGGAAAAGCTCACCACTGGAGGAATTCAGTTTTCTCTTCTTCCCCCATCCCCTTTTATCTCTCCTTCCTACTTTTGCTCCTGACAAGAACCAACAAAGCTAATTACTGTAAGGCAGGTAATTTCTTAGACCTGAGCTGCAGGTGTTGCATTGCCAAAGGCAATAGGAAGTAGCCTTTGAGTTGGATTCCAAATATAACTTTAGAGGAATCTCCTAGTTGTATCTTGCTCTCTGAATTACCTTTCTTCTGGAAAACAAGAGATATTTTGCTTTTGTTATCGGAAACCATTTTAGACGAATTCTGGATTGTCTTTATTTGGTCCCTGGGTTTTCCCAAGAGACTTCATTCCTTTTCTTAAAAAAAAAAAATGCAGACATCCTGAGAAGGTATACTGATTAATAAAATAAATTCCACAATACACAATTCATGAGAAAGAAAATGTCACAGATTCTGGGGAAGCTCTATGTGTATATCCTTCCTGCCAATCCCACTTTGTTCCTGCCCTAAAGGTAATTAGCATCTTGAATATAGTAACTTGAATATATATAACTGCCAGGCAGGTCTCTGTACTTCTACTCCATATGTATATATTAAATAATATATTAATATTAATATATTAAATATATATTTAAGTATATATTAAATAATATATTAATTAATCTGTAACATAGTTCCCTAAAATAATTTATAGTGTAGTTTTGTATATTATGCATTTGTATGTAAACACTACTATATTAAATGTGTCCTGCAATTATTTTGTTCATCGTGTTTTGAGATTTATGCACTTTAATACATAATTTTAGCTCATTCATTTTTACTTCTAATTGTTAATATTTAATTGTGTAAATATACCATAATGATTTTATTCATTTTCCTATTTGAGAACATTTGGTAATTTCCAGTTGGTAATCCTCCAAACAAGGCCGCAGTAGACATTATGGCCCATGTTCTCATACACGTATGCGAGAGTGTCTCTAGGACGTATAACGAAGGATAGAGTTGCTGAGCCATTACTTTCCAATCTTAGAAAAAGTGATTTGGTTTATTAGTTTAGGAATCACCTTAGTGTACCTAGGATTAATCTGAAATATTGAGGTAATATCCTAATTAGTTTACATATCTGCCCAGATAACCATTCTTATCAGGTAGTTTGGAACTTGCTTCCACGATTATCCACAGCTTTAGGGAAAGGAAACAAAGTCATGGAGAGATTAAAGAAGGTGCTCGTGATCATAGATCTCGGAGGTAGAACCTGAAATGTCAGTTTGAGATGCCCATAGTAATTCCTCCACAGAATCCACGGAATTTAGGGTCTTCTTTTGAATTTAGCAAGATGCTAAGTAGAAAGAAGCCTGCAGAAAAGATAGGACATTTCTGATTTGCTTTTTTTTTTTTTTTCTCCTTTCCTTTTCTGGTTTTCACACATGAAGAACAAATTGGATGAACTCAACAGACGCCTTCATATAAAAGGGTCTACAGAAGGTGAGGAGTTGACGGGGGAGAAACAATCAGATAAGTTTTCGGTTTTAGTTTTCAGAGATTGAAGAGACTTCTTATTTATTTCATAGTGTAAGCATAATATGTTTGAAAATTAAAGTTTGGGTTGTGACGTGATTTTCATATCCATCTGGCAAAGGGTATTGGTTTATTCTGTGTATGCAAGATGCCAGTTTTTAATAGCCAGGAAAATGCCGTTAGCTTTTTTCTCAGTCGCTTTTAGGCTCTCTGAACAAACAGGCATAGCACTGTGATCTGGTGGGCTGTAAGTGAAGGTGCTGATGGGGACGTCTGTGAAGGGACTGGAAGTCACAGTAATACCTAATTGCAGCTGGTACCTATGAGGGAGCTGAGGTACCAGAGAGGCAATGATATGTCATGGGGAGAGACATGCAGAACGAACCAAATCAGAACTCCCCCTCTCTAAAAGGATCCTCTTGAGCCCTCTAACTCATTCTCCTCTTATTTTATGTACAAAAATACAATATACAATGATAACATGTGTGTATTAGTCAACTTTTGCAAGCTTATGACTAAAGAAGAGAGTCTCAGTGGTTTGTACCAAGAAAGTTGCGTTTCTTGCTCGCACTTCGGAAGGCTGACCATAGGCCTGGTGTGGCTGTGGGTACGCTTTATTCTGGAATCCAGGCTGAGGGAACAGCCCCCCCACTGGGGCACGCCCTTCTTCTGGAAGAGGGAAGAGAGGAAGAGCAGGCCCGTGAAGTGATCCTCAGTACTTCTGCTTTTATAAGGCGTTTGTGATGACGGTTCCTGGTGGACTGGTAAAACCAGGGCACTTGAGACCAAGGGAGCAGGGAAGTCTTCTTTCCACAGGGATGCTGTCCAGTAAGACACGTGCCAATGGGTGGTCATATGTAGTCCTTTCCAGAAAGGCAGTCAATAAGAAGGAACAATAATGCAGGCTGCCTCGCAGGCTCTTCCTTCTGGTTTCGAAATTCCAGAAAATGAGAAGAACATAGAAAGGGAGGGAAAGACTTCAGTGTAGGTTACTACAGGAGATGGCGTAGCTTCTTACAACAGCAAAGGAATGACAAGAAGTGTATTACAAAGCAGACAGAACTCAAACACAGTGGCTCCAAGTCAGGCAGTGAAGAGAGACACATTGTGGAATTCTCCTGAGAGCATTATGTGGGTTATTAGCTTAGGTGGGGCCTTGTTTATCATATGTGTTGTTTTCAAGGACAAGGAAACCAGTAGATTTTATTTACTTGACTCACTTTTCTTTTTTATTTTTTTAAAGAGAGTGTGAGGGAGCTTGGGGGAGAGGGCAGAGGGAGAGAGAGAATCTTATGCAGACTCCACGCCCAACACAGAGCCTCACTCTGGGCTTGACCTCAGAACCCTGAGATCATGATCTGAGCGGAAATGAAGAGTCAGACACTAATTCGACTGAGCCACCCAGGTGCCCCTTACTTGCCCCTTTTTAAAAAAAAAAAAAAAAGATTTTATTTATTTGAGAGAAAGAGGCACAGAGAAAACACAAGCAAGGAGAGGGGCAGAGAGAGAGAGATGGGCAAACTCTCTGGCAAGGCAGGGAGCCCAAGATGGGGCTCACCTCAGGCTCCATCCCAGGACCCTGAGATTATGACCTGAGCTGAAGTCAGACACTTAGCAGACTGAGCCCCCAGGACCCCCCCCCCCCCGCCCCGCCTTTATTTGCCCTTTTGAGGAAGATTTTCATCTTCTTCCTCTTTCCCTTTCTGCCTCACGGAGCCCACAGACTCTTGGGTATGTAATTGGATTAACAGCTTTGAAAATAGGATTCAGTTGGTAGAAGGTCTGCACATCTCTCACAAACTCTAAAAGTGATTTGAAATGTTTGACACCTAGCTGCTAGTGAACTACACTGTCATTATACTTAGAAAAATGGAAACGTTGCCAGGGTCAAAGGGTACAGAGTCTTAGGATCAGAGTTTTTCAAATATTCAGTCACTAAGGCAGAGAAATAATACTAGATGTTTCTCCTCTAGAAGGCACTCATAAAATAGTTAAATATGATAACTTAATGGACTCTTGTGTTTTTGCTGGTTCAGGCTCTGGCTATTCAGGATACTAAGTCCTGAATTTAGGGGGAAAAAAAATCCTGCATTTATCTTGGTGGCAGTATGCTCATGTGACAGAACCAGTCTCACGACTCAGCATAAACAGCAGTCTCAAATTTCTGAACATGAAAATAAATACCTTCTAGGTGAAGCACAGACTTTCAGGGCTGAAAGGAGCTATAGTTAGTGACTTTTCCTCCTCATGGCTCCACTCAGAAGTCAATGTAAGTGTCTTATTTCAAGATAATTTCACATCCCTGAAGTTTAAAGCTGATATGCTTTCATGGAACTAGACCTTCCCAGGTGTGAGTTGAGTGCCAGCCTGGGACTGGAAACTGATTTCTCTGAGAAAATTTGGTTCTGTCAGCTATGACACTGATAATTTCGTGCATATGGACATCACACTGGTGACAGAAAATTTTAAGGGAGAATCATGGTAGCCTCTCTCTTTGGTCTGCTCCTGACCTAGCTGGATAGTCTTTAATGGTACAAGAGAGACTTTAGCACTATGACATGGAATAAAAATAATTATATACCATTATCTTATTATGTGCAAAGCATTTCCTTGTTTAGACTCTGGATAATGTGTAAGTCTCTGTAGTCTCTCCCTTGTGTTCCTGTATCTCTGCCTCTTGGTCATTGGCTGTCTCCTCATGTGTCCTGTCTCAGTCATTTATGAAGCTACAAGGTGACATTTTCTTTGTCAGAATTCTCTCCAGTCTTTATGGTGTTTCTGGGGTCATAAATCTAGTCTCCCACTTGAAATCTTGGATGTGTCCTCCGCTAGAGGAGATCTTCACGAGGCTGAATCCCTGTGTGTGTGAGCACATGCCGATGTCATGTTCAGAATATCACCTCTCCCTTCTGGATATTTTTGAATATATGTTGAGACTTTTAAAGGATTTCGCAGACCTAAAGTCCTATACAAATATAAAGTTGTATTATCTTTTTCCTAGTTTTTTTCCTTAATACACCTATAGGTAGCTAATTTTTTTTTTCTATAAGAAATCATGTACTTTGCACATTCCATTCGTAACCTTCATATGTGGCCATTTTAATGTCATATGCTACAAACTTCCTCACACATAATACATGTGTACAAGCTGTACATCACAGTAGTGAAACAACCCAGGGGATACTTGAGGTCTATTAAATTAATCTCAGGCAGTATTTTGTTGTAAATATTTAAACTGTTACAGGATCTAGTCTTTCACTAAAATGTAGAGGAAAAAACATAGATAATCTTCAAAGGCAGTGATCTAAACTGCTTGCTAAAGCCTTAATATTTTTAGATTTGTGGAGATTTCTGGATTTTAATTGCATGACTACTGTTGTTTCCAAATCACATGTATGTCATGTCTTAACAAATTTTCTGTGCAATGAAAACTTCTTTGTTTGAGCCATCGAGTCAATAGATGGATGAATGAATGAATGAATAAAATGGAAAATTTTAAATTTCTTACAGCAAGCAGTTTGGGCACCATAGCCAGGTATAATTTTCACTTTCAGAATAATTATACTATTTATTATTACCTTAGTCTTCCCTCTATTTACATTGGTTTAAAAATGTTTTATAATTTGTTAGATTAACATTCACTATCATCTTCATGAAGAAAGGAATTAAAAATCATTTTAACACCAAATGTATTGGACCCTTTATCACATACAATAAGAAGGTAGTTTAGATAGAAAAATGACTGAAACACTAATAACTCTTATGAATTTTAAAGCAGAAAGGGACTAGACTAGCAGGGAATCTTCTGTGTCACTCTTTTTGATGCTGAGATCTTTTAATTTTTGTTATTTCTGGAGATGTTAGCTATCTAGAGAAAGGATCTGTGTGTTTATCCTTCTGTGTGGGTTGTGGAAGATTTGGAAGAAATCAATAAATAGTGTAATTCTTTATGATTTATAGTAAGATTCAAGATGAATTAGATGGAACAGACACTGAAATTTAATAGCCTCTGCCTACCAGTATTCATGGTGCTGTTGAAGTTAAGGATATGCCTTTTACAAAATCGCTGCAGTTATAACTACAACCACTTTTGGATCAAGAGTGAGCTAGGTGCTTTACCTACTTCGTCTCTAAACAGTGCGATGTCCCAGGGAAATAGGAAGCTTTGGGAGGTTAAGTTAACGGAATCGCAGAGCTTTCAAGAGGTGAGCTGAGATTTGACTTCGGTTCTACCTGGCACTAAAGCCCTTGTGCTTTTCTCTGTAAATGCTTCCCATTCTAAGGGCTGATATAAAGAGAAAACATCAAGAGAATCTCAGTGCTTCTCAGGGTCTGGATGTGGTTTCTGAAGTTCTAGATGCTTTGATACAAATTGCTCTTCTTTCTTTGAAAATTAATAGATTTACTTAAATTCCAGTTAATGAACAGATAGTATATTAGTTTCAGGTGTAAAGTTTAGTGATTCGGTACGCCCATACAACACCCATGCTTAGCACAAATTCTCTCCTTAATTTCCATCACCTACTCAGCCCATCTCCCACACACCTCCCCTCTGGTAACCATCAATCTGTTCTCTATAGTTAAGAGTCTATTTCTTGGTTTGCCTTTCTCTTTTTTTGCCCTCTGATCCATTGTTTGGTTCCTCAAATGCCACATATGAATGAAATCATATGGCATTTATCTTTCTCTGGTGACTTATTTTGTTTAGCATAATACTCTTTAGCTCCATCCATGTGGCTGCAAATGGCAAGATTTCATTATTTTTCATGACTGAGTGATGTTTCATTTTATATGTAATATTATATATATATTTCATTTTATATATATATAGATAGATATATATATAATCTATTCATCAGTCAATGGACACTTGGGCTCTGTCCATAATTTAGCTATTGTAGATATGCTGCTATAAACATTGGGTGCATGTATCCCTTTGAATTGGTATTTTTCTATTCTTTGAGTAAATACCTAGTAGTGCAATTGTTGGGTCTTAGGGTAGTTCTATTTTTAACTTGTTGAGGAAACTCAGTAATGTTTTCCAGAGTTATTGTACCAGTTTGTATTCCTACTAAAAATGCATGATGGTTCCTTTTTCTGTACCTCCTCACCAACACCTGTTTCTTGTGTTGTTGATTTTAGCCACTTTGATAGGTATGAGGTGATATATCGTTGTAGTTTTGATTTGCATTTCCCTGATGATCAATGACGTTGAATATCTTTTCATGTGTCTCTTATCTGTATGTCTTCTTTGGAAAAATGTCTATTCATGTCTTGTTCCCATTTTTAAATGGAATTATTTGTTTTTTGGGTATGGAGTAGTTTAAGTTCTTTATATATTTTGCATACTAGCCCTTTATCAGATATATCATTTGCAGATATATTCTCCCATTCCTTTTAGTTTTGTTGATTATTTCCTTTGTTGTGCAGAGCTTTTTATTTTGATGAAGTCCCAATAATTTATTTTTGCTTTTGTTTCCCTTGCCTCAGGAGACATATCTAGAAAAATGTTGCAATAGCAGATGTCAAAGAGGTTACTGCCTGTGTTCTCTTCTAGGATTTTAATGATTTCTTATCTCATATTTAGTCTTTAATCCATTTCAAATTTATTTTTGTGTATGGTGACAAAACGTGGTCCAGTTTCTTTCTTTTGTGAGTTGCTGTCCAGTTTTCCCAACACCATTTGTTAAAGAGACTGTCTTTTTCCATTGGACGTTCTTCTCATCTTTGTTGAAGATTAATTGACAATATAGTTGTGGGTTCATTTCTGCGTTTTCTATTCTGGTCCTTTGTTCTGTGGGTCTATTTTTGTGGCAGTACCATACTGTTTTAATTACTGCAGCTTTGTAGATAACTTGAAGTCCAGAATTGTGATGCCTCCATGTTTGTTTTTCTTTCTCAAGGCACTGAGAAAGGCACTGCTGTTCTTATTAGCTTCTTGCCAAGCATGAGTCAGGCAGAACTCATGCCTGGGAGTAGCCAGATCTTAATTCCAGTATGCCCTCCTTAGATAATCCAGGAGTTAGCATCGATTTGGAGGCCACCCAAAATGCTAAAGAGGAATAATGGACCAGGAGGATAGAGGCCTACATTCTGGGTACTGCTTTGTAGCTGAATTATCTTGTACAAATCATGAGCCTCCAGTTCCTTCATTAGTAAAATGAAGATGATACTGATCTGGCTAGTGTATCTTTCAGGGTTTTATTAAGCAGGTCATATATAAAAAGTTAGTTCTTGAGAGTCATAAAGAACCGTGTTTTAAAAAAGAATAATACAATCATGCATGTATTCAACAAGTATTTACCAGGTAGATATTATGCATTTGGTATTGTTAGAGGTAGAGATACAATGATGAACAAAACAGAGAAAATCTTTATCTCATGAAGTTATTATTTTATCATGAGATTTAGCCGGTTGATGAATTACAGCATAGTATATTAAGGGTTAAGATAAGAAAGAACAGGACATTGACAGGCATTGAATCAAATCTCAGAGGAGGTTGACATGGTGATAAATGATAGCAGGCCCTTCAAGGGAAAGGAGGAGAAAGGATGAAGGAAAAGGAAAGACCTTGGATAGAGATTATGTGGTAAAATCCAACAGCATATTACGTAGGAGTGAATTTTTTTTTTTTTTAAAGACTAAAAAAGAGAGATTTTCATGTGGTTCTCAAGTCAGCCTCCTAATCTGTGGGAATATGAATCAGGAAGCTGAGGAGGGAAAAGAAATACAAACTCAATGTCTGAATGACCAAATTTTGGAAGACAAAAGAATGAGCCCTGAGGAAGTCCACACCACTTAAAAAGATTTGCCTCACAGTATTTTGCCAAATGTGGTATCTGGAGGAGAACCTTAGCATGTACCCAAAATGCCAGAGATTACTGTAAACAGGGAACTGGGGTATGGAATGAAGACTCTGTCTGGAATTCCATGGAACAGGAACCCAGGCTGAGAAGACATGGAGTCTAGACCCATAACAAGAAATGAAGAGGAACGTATTTCACAAGTGGAGACTTGCAGTCTCCTCTCTGGGATGACTGGTCTCAAGATGAAGAGCTTATGTGTCCAGAGACTGAGACTCAAGTACAGTTTTATGGCTCAAGCAGGAACTCTTTGCTAAACAGAAATGCAATGGATGGCTTGTCCAAGATGTTACAAAGAGTAGCAGAGTCAGGCTGTGACCAAGAATCAGTGGTTCTTTTCTACTCTGACAAACTGAAAAAGGAAAATCTAAATTTTGACTCTGGACCACAAAACTTGTGTTTCTTTCTGCAAAGATTATTTCACCTCTTTCTTAGATGAAACAATTCTGCTTTAGGAAGACCTGGGTAAATTCTTTGGGATAATCAGGGAAATTGGTTAGATTTTAGGAAACCGTCAAAACCACTGTATTGTTTTTCCTTCATGCTGTATATACCAGTTAATAGTTAAGAAATTAGTCACATAATGATATGTTTGTGATCAGATATGTGCTCAAAACAGCAGTTGTGCTTAGCTTGGGAGCTATGATGAAGTGCACATTTCTTTTTTTAATTTTTTTCAAGATTTTATTTAATTATCTGAGGGAGAGAGAGAGAGAGAGCGCGAAAGCACGCAAGTTGGGGGAGGGGCAGTGGCAGAGGGAGAGGCACTCAACAGTGAGCTGACATAGGGCTGGATCCCAGGACCCTGAGATCATGACCTGAGCCAAAGGCAGACCGTTAACCAACTGAGCCACCCAGGCACAACTGAAGTGCACATTTCTCTAAATTCAGAGCAGAAGAGTGAATAGAGATGGAGACGCTCAACTGGGGAAATCTTTCAGAAGAAAGTGAATCTTAACATATCACTTTTTCTTTCCTCTCTCCCTCGCTCCTTCATTTCTCTTCCATGGGGCGCTGGACTATGTGAGCGTGTTATTTGTCATCCACATTTGAGTATGGAAAGGGGCACTGTTAACAATTATGCTAGGGAAGCAGGCTTAGCTTTCTACCTTCTGTAAGGACTGTACTGATGCCATGTCACCCCCATCCATGGCAGTCATGATGCTCTGGGTTCCCATCGCACTCTGTAAATATCTCTGATGAAGTTCATACATTATTGCACTTGAGTTATTTGTGCTATGTTTGTCTCTCCCATTGAACTGTGAGCTTTTCAAAGGTAATGTTGTGGGAAACAGAGGCAAAAGAAAAATTAAATTTCCTGACCACTTATAGCCCATTGACAAGTCCTTGAAACAGGCAGAGTGACATTCCTCTAGGAACACAGCTGCTTCGAAGTTGATACTTTGCTAAAGGCAAAAGGCAATCTTAGCCTGATCCCCCAGGATCCTGCAAGTCTACTTTAACATGTAAAAATTCCTTTGGAAATTTCCTTTATCTCTACCCCCCAAGATACATGTTGGCAATCATCCCCCAAGCATATGACCCACTGATACACATCTGAAGGGTCTCATGACTAAGGTTTTATTAGATAAATGGCCTTTTCCTAACAACAGCTAGCCCCCTCAAGGTCCTGGAAACCTTGCTTTCAAATTCCTTAGAGACTTATGCTATCCTAACAGCTCTCCCAACTTGAAAGTAGATAATCGGGGCTACTCTTCACAGCCCCAGGGCAGCTCTTTCTGCCTACGGGTCCTGCCCCTGTGCTTTAATAAAACCACCTTTTTGCACCAAAGATGTTTCAAGAATCTTTTCTTGGCCTTCAACTCTGAACCCTAACATCTTTCCTACATCAGTAAGAACTCTCTCATCATTATCTTGGCCCAGTATCTCTCTACTATAGCCCAAGGGCTGGCACAAAAAAGGTGCTCAGTAAATGTTTGAAAAGAGAGAATACATTAATGAAAAATTTGAAGGGAGATCAGTGACAGGACTGCTGGAGAAGCCATTCCTGGTAGAAAGAAAACAAATCAGCATAGAATTGCTAAGGATGATAATGACCAGAGTATTATAAATAAACCAGGCTTCGCAGAAGTAAATGAGGACTGGAGAGGAGGCCAGATTTGGTGGAACCTAGACTGCCCAAGACTATTGTTGGTGGCTGATCTTAGGAGGGGTGTTGCAAGGAAAAACATGGCTGCCGTTTTGTTGTCTCTCAATGGGATAGATTGAATGCTAGCCCTGCATTTGAATTTGGAGGAATGTGTTTGGTAAGCATTAAAACTTGAATGATAAAAAGAGAATAGCTTCTCAAAGAATTTTGATACTTCTGCTTCCAGCTGAAACCAGGAAGTTCAGAGGCAGCAAAAATGAAAACAAGGAAAACGTTAATGGAAATTTTGAACCTAGAAAAGGTTTGGTTTGAGTTTTAAAGGAAAGTCTGACTTGGTTAACTGTCCCCAAGTACTACTGTTATGATTTGCTGGCTTCTTATTTCTTCATTATATTTCATTTATATAAGGTTATCCTAGTATGTCCTAATTCTTAGGGTGGGTCCCCAAATTTGGCAGCTTGAACAAGGCTTCTCCATTTTACTGCAATGCTGAAGAAGCCAGGCTTTTGCGATAGCAGTGTGGGTCACTTTGCCTCAAATCAGCAGTTCTACTTGGGAAAGTCTTGCAAAACATTCTACAAAGAGTTTTCTCTGTTACTTGCATAGAATGGTAATACTTTAATTAAAGCAACATGTATACATAATTTAATAAGTGATTGCCGGAACTGATTTCCTGTAATAAAAATAATCATAAAAATTTTTTTGATGATCACTTAGGGAATTGTGAATTGCCTCAGCCTCAATCTCTAAACATTTTGGTCCGTTCAATTTCCAAGAATCTATGGAAGTTCTGACTTTAGCCTATCCAAAACGGGCAGCTCACACTCCAGGCATTTATCGTGGGTGTGGAATAAAGGTTTGCACAATAAAGTCACTTCTCTTCTTCTTAAGAGAGTAAGGTTTTAGACACCCCCCCCCCCAAGAGGAGAGCTTTCTCTTGGAGGTCCCCATTCTTGGGTCTTAACTGAATTCTTTGGTCCGTAATGATGTTCCCTTTTCTGTATTTAAAGGACCCTCCTGAATGCCCACTTAATTTATCTATACATGTTCCTTTAAGTTCTTACCTAAAGAGTTCTCCTCCATGTGACAAAGCTGCTTACTTTAAATGCTCATTACTACTCACCGTTTATGCTGAAATAATGCATCATTTGAGTTGCAGTTTGCAAATAATGATCAAAGAGTGCCTTCCTCTTAATTAAATCATTGGTTAATTTGATGAGCCTTTTCAGGGGTCAAATGAATGAATTCTGTAATAATCCTATTGACTTTGCATTGAGCTGAATCATTGTAATATTTACTATCATGTTTCCTTCCTCTACAGATTAAAATTCTTTACAACTAAAAAAAAAAGCATTCAACACAAATATGGCATTTACATAATACTTTTGGTAACAGTGAGCTTTGACCCATGCTTAGGTGGTCAGATAAACCACAAAGTGTTAGGAAAACTAACTTGATTAAATTAAGAAGAAGGAACCACACTATTAATAAGTAAGCAACCAATATTTCTTTCACATTTGTTGTAAAGTTTAATGTGTGTTTAACACAGTCTATTTTCTTTTTCTTAGAGAGACACCTCCTCTACGGTCGGCCCGCAGTGCTTTATCGGACGAGATATGATATCTTATATCACACTGACTTTGAAAGTGGTTATAGTGAAATATTCCTAATGCCACTCTGGACATCATACACTATTTCCAAACAGGTCATTGAAAAAGTTGGGTTTTATATTCGTCTTGCGATTACGTGCCTTGCACTCACGTAATGATTGCTTGCTTAACAGAAATCTGTCTTGGAAAAGATTTTAATTTTTTTTGATGAAAGAAATCTGACAACGAATCTATTGCAAGATATTTTGCATTAGGCTCTATTCAATGTTCTAACAACTTCACGGGAATATGTTCAATTATCGACACATCGAAGGGAGGATTCTAATGCTTGTCATTGCTTTAACTCTGCTTGCTGTTGCCCAGTAGTTACTGAAGACACCCAGATTTGGCTGTTTGTTTTAATAGCCTTTATTTATTTATTTATTTATTTTTTATAGCAGTTTTAAGCTCACGGCAAAATTGCATCGGGACACAGAGTTCCCATATACCCCTGGCCTCACCCCTGCATGGCGTCCTTGACTGCCAACCTCTTCTTTTTTAATAAAGATTTAATTTAATTAAAGATTAATAAGATTAACTAATAAAGATTTAAAATATTTAATAAAGATTTAATTTAATAAAGATGTTGGGCGTCTCAGTTTTGGTGAAGATGAGATAGGTAAATTTATATCTGGAATAAAAAAAATGTATTTGGCAGTTGAGGCATGTTTTTGATTTTTGATTAGAAAGTGAATACTTCCGGTGCTGCACACCCAGCTTCCTGTTCATTTGTGCTCCTGGTACAGCTGTATGTTCAGTATCTCTTTGTATAGATGATATGTCTATATTATTATTTTTATTTTTTAAGCTATCTTCAGTGGAATCCTACCCATTTTTTTCAACCGTGCAATTTCTGCTTTTTATATTGTTGTTTTACTTAGGATTTTGATAAAAGAGTTCTGTCACTAAATAATACAGGAGTTTGAAAATTCCTGGCTTACTGTATTTGAAACTGAGGCTTTTGTTTTGGAGTCAGGATATCAGAGTATGAGCTCTAGGGAAAGCTAGAGGGGTTTTGGTTCAGCCTGGCTTCTGTAGTTCCCCATTGCTTCAGCAAAGTCTTTGTGATGACATTCCTAACTACCTCTGACTCACCATGCAGGCAGAGGTCTCGGGCGTCCCTGAGTACCTGACCAGCTGCGTTCAGCCTGATGTCCGCGTGTCTCCGAGTTTCAGTCAAAGCTGTTTGGCCTACAAAAATGATAAACAGATGTCCTATGGATTCCTCTTCCCTCCTTGTAAGTTATAGAACATCAGGATCTGACCATTCTTGAGGGATGTTATTTTCTGGAATTTGGACTGTTAAGATTTCAGTGGTCTTCATGTTTTTTTCTGGAGAAACACTGAAGAGATTGAAGAGGTGAACTTCTGTGGGATCTTTCCAAAAATCAGTCAGAAGAGAGACCACCTTTCACAAATCCTGTTCTCTAGGAGCATTTTGAAGTACAAGGGAATATACATTGTATATATATATTTATTTATATGTGATTTATTTATACCTCCTGATACTCTACTCTGAATGAGAAAGACAGAGCAGCCCCCCAGAGCCCAAATGCCCCAGATATTTGTAAGAGAGAAAGGAGGCCAGTGGGAGAGTAGTTCAAATGTTAAGCAGAAAAACTGGAAAAGCAGAGAGGGAAAGAAATAATAATGAGCCTTCATTCACATCATTAAGTGGGAACCTGAAAGTGAAATAGTTTATCATTAAGACTTTAATGTTTTAAATTCTATACAGGTGGTCGCTTAAGAATATGGGAAGTGTTTTTATTATTTCTCAGTAGCTTGATGACATTTTTAAGTCCAAATTAGACTAGTGAAATCAAGGAATTCTTTTACATAATACTTAGTTGACCCAAAACTCTGTAGGAAGAAGAAACATTGTAAAAATTTTGGGGAGAGAGCTCTTGGTGAAGAAAAGAGATTGGGTCGGAGGGGAAGCAGGGAATGCTGTGTCAAGTAGGGAATGAGTAGAAATAAAGGAGTAGATCCATTCGCCATTTACTTCATGCTGTTTGGACCATTTTAGAAAATTGATTTTTTATTGATGTAGATTTTGGTAAATGATGGACACTGTTTGTTTGCCTAATGTTTAGATCTGAGCTCTTCACCAGAAGCTAAATATGATGCATTCCTGGTAACCAATATGGTTCCGATGTACCCTGCTTTCAAACGTAAGTCTGATATTTACCTAGTAAACTACTACTTATGAAAAGAAATATTTCTAAATTTACTGCTTACATTTTCTACCTCTATATTAATTTTTATAATAATAGTATCTTTCATGTGTTTATATTTTCTATTTTTTTAAAAACTTTCTTTTTTTTTAAGATTTTGTTTATTTATTTGAGAGTGAGAGAGGGAGAGCAGGAGTCGGGGGGGAGGGGCAGAGGGAGAGGGAGAAGCAGACTCCCCACTGAGCCGGGGGGGGGGGCAGATGCAGGGCTCAATCTCAGGACCCTGAGATCATAACCTGAGCTAAAGACAGAAGCTTAATCAACTGTTATGGAGGCCACTTGGCATTTAGCAACACCTACATTTATTTACTGACTGTTAAAAGCTACTAGCACTTCTCTCTTTTAGGGTTGATGGTGATGATGTATTCTGACTGTTGACTGTGAAATCCAGAAAGAGCTTTGAAAATTATTCTAGTTTCATTGAACACTTGTAATTTCTTTATATATGACATGATGGTGGATGATAGTGATGCTATGAATGGCATAGCAAGCCCTGCCCCCAAAGCCAAGTTCTAGTCCCCCGAGTAGACCACTTAGCTATATAATCATAAAAATGTCATTTAACTTCTCATTTATAAAATTATGAGATTTGATTGCATGATCTCTATGGCTTATATGGGTTTATGACTTAATTGTCCAATGGCCAGAATAATCCATTTCCTATTTCTGATTACAAAGAATCCACTCAATTGCCCATCCATCCATCCATCCATCCATCCATCCATGTATTCAGAGATAGAGAAAACATTCTGGAATAACATTTACCTCCCTTTCCGTGAAGAGACTTATATGCTTATAGAAAATATAGGAAAGGGAAGCACCTCTACCAGCTTCCACTTGGCAAAGAAGCACTGACTGTGTTACAGGACCCTTGGGGCTGAAATAAAGTTTCAGAATCCAAACATGTGACGGTAGAGTGCCATCAAAAGTACCAATCTCCACCAATTTGACATCAGCGAAATGGCCAACATCATTTAGAGAAAAAAAAATGTTTATTTGATGTCCTAGCTAGTAAGTGAAGGTTTATTCAAGGGTTTAGAATCCATGGCTTATGAGTGAAAATTAAAGTAAGCTTTTAAAAGGAGATTTCCTGGGTTTTTTCTTAGGCCCCACTGAGAAATGTTTCAGAAATCCACATAGATACATTTGCCATCATATTACATGGAATGCATCTTCATTTAATTTCCACAAATCAGGGTTTCCAGGATTTCTTTATTCTTTGCTGATGCTCTTTTGACCAAGTGTAATAAAGGAAACACACAGTACCACCCTGAGGCTGGCATGGCAAGAGGCCTTTCACAGAGGGCTCCCTGTTCTTCCCTAGGGGAATGGTTTTTTCACATGCCACATGTCTGTGGGTTTGGTCTTTTGACTGTTCTCATTGTTACTTCTTTCCCTCTCTGCCTTTCCAGTTTTTCTGCTTAACATTTGAAATACTCTCCCCCTGGCCTCCTTTCTCGCTTACAAATATCTGGGGCATTTGGGCTCTGGGGGGCTGCTCTGTCTTTCTCATTCAGAGTAGAGTATCAGGAGGTATAAAGAACAGTAGAAGCACCATGAGAAAAATAGCCAAGTGCTTTTTAATAAGGGGAGATAAGAAGTGATAATCGTTGGAACCTCGCCATCCCCATCCCCATGTAGAGCAGAGTGCAGTTAAGTTATACCTAACATCTTAGAACCAGCTCATTACGTGCCTTTCCTGTTCTCTTGTCATTCCCTTCTTTCACTTTTCCTTTTCCCCCACTCTGCTTCCTTCCATCTGTCCGACTGACCATACTATAAGCTGGAGCTAAGATGAGCAGGGAAGTCCTTCCCAGGGGTGATGTTGAACATGAGAAATGAAGAAGGAGGACAAAGCAGACGTGCACAGATCAGGGAGGTTTCCCAGCAAAGGGAAGAGCAAATGCAAAAGCTTAGTCTGAAGCAAGTTCGGCGAAGAGGAAGGCAGGACGAAAGCCATGTACCCGAGGGGGAAAGAAGTAGGAAGTAAAGTTATGCAGACAGGCAGGGGCCACAGTGGAAAGTTGGGACTTTATTCTAATTACAGTAAGATACCACCTGGAATGTTAGAACAGGAAGTTGGGAAGAACGTGAAACAATCTGATTACAGTGCAAAATAATCCCAATGGCTGTTACGTAATGGGATGTGCAAAAGTAAGGGTTTCTAACTGGGAAGCTGTCTTCTGCGGTAGTTCTTTGCTAAGAAGGTAGTAGCTGAGATGGGTTGGATGCTGTGAAGATGGTGAGAGGTGGTCAGGTTTGGATGATGGGAAAGTATTACAGAGGTAAACCTGGAAGGGCTTGTTCACGTGTATGTGAAAGGAGCCACTTGACAATGACTCCTAGGATTTGGACCTGATCACGTGAGTGAGTGAGTGAAATTAACTGATGGAGATGCCAGAAGTTCAAGCAGGATTGGGAATGAAGACCAAGAATTCTCTTCTGATAAATTTTTGCTAGCCATGATTATTAGGTATTCAAGAGGACCATGAAATGCATGCTTGAATCACACATCTGGAGCTCCTTTGAAGGGCTAGAGACACAAACTTGGAAATAAGCTTGTAGAAGGAAGGAAGGAAGAAAAGGTAGATGAAGGCCTTTTTTTCAGTTTCTCACAAACACTGTACTTCCTCTTTTGTACACACGGTTCCCTTGCCTGGTGTGTTTCCACCACTTTGCCTAAAAAACACCCACTTATCCTTCAGAACTCAGGAGCAATTTCAGTGAGAAACCCTTCCCTGACTCACTGGGCTAGGTGAGCTAAACTCCCCTACCAATGTCTCCATACCTTTCCCTTTGCTGGCTCATAAATGACCCACACACAGCTGATACTTCAAGGAGAATTCTTTTCAAGAATCGCAACAGCTCTACTGTCTCTTGGCTTGTGACCTTTGGCTTGTAGAATGCATCCTAAAGAGAATTCAACCACAGCAAGGAGTTTTTGTTCATAAATTACAGAATTTTTCCCCCCACAGGAATTTGGAATTATTTCCAAAGGGTATTGGTGAAGAAATATGCTTCAGAAAGAAATGGAGTTAATGTGATAAGTGGACCAATTTTTGACTATGACTACGATGGCTTACATGACACACAGGATAAAATCAAACAGTAAGTTTGTCATTTCTGTTCAGGGTGTGTTTTAAATTCTAAGAGCTCACTTAGGGCTCTTTTTCAAATATTCACACACTCAAGAAGAGCTGATACCCCTGAAATCCTTTGCTCTTTGAATCTCCTTATGACTTCTTTGGTGCTTTTGGACCTTTGATGAAACATGGTAATGGTGGTTGGAATGGAATGGAGTTTTGTGGTGAAAACATAGACTTTTCCATTCCATGAGAGAAATGCACCAAAAGATTTTTTTTTAATTTGTCATTTATTCTTTAACAACTCTTCAGTGGAAAGATGATCATTTTCCCTTATCTCTATTTTTTTGTGGGGGGGGGGCTTTTGGAATCCCTTAGATTTTCTGGTTCAGTATGTCTTTTTTTTTTTTTTAAGATTTTATTTATTTATTTGAGAGAGAGAAAGTGAGAGATGGAGAATGAGTGGAGGGAGAGAGGCAGAAGGAGGGGGGGTTGTAGACTCTCCACTGAGCAGGGAGCCCGCCACGGGGCCCAGTTCCAGGATCCTCAGATATGACCTGAGTGGAAATCAAGAGTCCGCTGCTTAACCAACTGAGCCACCCAGCCTCCCCTCTTTAGAAGTCATTTAATTCTATACATGCATGAAACAGAGAGTGGCACAAAATATGGGAGGGTTTAATTGTGCTTTACAGATACTTAGGAATAAAAAGCTGTTTTTTCATATATATAATTAATAAAACAGCAGTTCTCCTACTCTTTTTCTCATCATCCATAAGAGAAATTTCATCTTATTTATACATTTATTTTATTGCTAATCATTGTAACAGGTTTTAGCCAAAATTAAGTTATCATATTTCAATCATATATTTTGAAAATGATTGAAATTAATAAAAACCAGGTAAGGAATTGTGAGTTTCTGTACTTCAGTTTACTGGAAAAGATTTTTTTTTTTTAATTTCTTGGTTCATCACTAGCTCATCAGTCCTTAGTATTTCCTTGAGTAAATGAGGTCTCTGTACCAAGTTCAGCATCTCATTGTGGTTTGAAAGGGCTTGTTATTCCCCTTTCTCCAGTATCTCCTCCCTCAGGTCCACTTTACACAATTTTGTGCAAGCTATCTTCCTGAAACATGGGATCTCGTGATGACTCTTCCTGGCACAGAAACCTTTGATGAGGTCTTACTCCTTAAACCATAATGCCCAAATCCCACAACTTAGCCCTCAGAAGTCACCAAATTATGGCTCTTTTTTTTTTTTTAGATTTTATTTATTTATTTGAGAGAGAGAGAGAGAGGTAGTGAGAGAACGCACAAGTTGGGAGGAGAGGCAGAGCGTGGAGCCCAATGTGGGGCTCGATCCCAGGACCCTCGGATCATGCCTTGAGGCAGATGTTTAACAGATTGAGCTCCCAGGCACCCCAAATTATGGCTTTTTATTGACTCTTCCAGCCTCATATTTCTACTCTCTTGATATGTTCATCCTGTCTAGCTTCTAAGTCTTGGCTTGTGTTGTTTTCTTTGCCTGGACCATCACTTTCACTCTGCCAAGTCTACAGAAAGAGGGGATTCTGGCAGCAAAAGCATTAGGTTCAAAACACAGAAGAAGGCTAGTTCTTAGAAGTGAAAAATGATTCTGTTGAATGGGAGTTAATTTTAACGACTTAGACAATATTCATTGGTCACCATTTAAAAAAGAAAGCTACTACGACAAACTACATCAGTGGTCATTTTATTTTTCCTTCTCCCTCCAGGTACGTGGAGGGCAGTTCTATTCCCATACCCACTCACTACTACAGCATCATCACCAGCTGCCTGGATTTCACTCAGCCGGCCGACAAGTGTGACGGCCCCCTCTCCGTCTCCTCCTTCATCCTCCCTCACCGACCTGACAATGATGAGAGCTGCAATGTGAGTTCAAAAGACCAAGTCCTTTAAAAAACAAGTCACCTTTGTTTCTTAATGTAGATTCCCACCGGGGAAACTTACACATTTACTATGAGCCTTTTGGACTATATAGTGTAACCAAGTAGAACGAAGAAAGGATCCAAACAAAACCTGACTTATCACCTGGGGACTTGGTGTTTGAATAGCTTTGTCACCTTCCCTGTAAGGGTGTGGGGAGGAAGAGTGTGAGGGTGTTATTTCCTGTGGCTCTAATTATGTGTTCGATTTTGTCCACTGATCAAAGTACCCAAATGTCTTTGCTTTTGCAAGAGACATACTTTGTAAAGGTAAGATGACAGGAACAACATTGTGATACTTGTGGAAACTAGGTAAGAATTCACAGGGGTTCTTTATATTAGTCTCTACTTTTGTGGATGTTTGAAAGTGTCTCTAATAAGAACTTTTTAAAAGATACATACACAGAGGCATAAAGACATTATAAATCAGATATTTTACCTACTGCTAGTTATGAGAACAGTTGTAACAGGTGACTCTGACCCCATTCTCAAATAGCACAGATGACTTGTCCACAGAGGCAGGAAGGCATCTTGAGGAACACCTTGGCAGGGGATGGAGTCGTGCTGTGGGCTCCTGGCTCTGGGCTCATTCTGCCTACACTTGGGGACCGATCACATCTCTTCCCCAGATCTCTTTAATGTGACAGAACAGCTGCAGTCCAAGATTGATTTTAGAATAGTCCCTATGATTTTGCTTTATAGACTACAAGGAGCAGGAATGTAATCTAGGGAAGAGGGTTTTAGTCACAAATCCTACTCAGTTCCTAAATTGTGTAAGTCGTGGTGGGTAAAGCAGCAGTCTGCTAAACATACTTACTACTCTAGGGGTCTGTTGTGGGCCAGAGCAAATAAAACAGGGGCAGAAACGGCTACAAAAGGCAAAGAGCTCTAAGAATGAGCACTGGGTGTTATACACAACTAATGAATCATTGAAAACCACATCAAAAATTAATGAGGTACTATATGTTGACTAATTGAATTAAAAAAATAGCTTCACCACAGATTATCAGCTGCATGGGAAAGGTAGCTATTGGACTATGGCTTCAGCTGTGGGTAAAGATGGCAACTGTGGATATATCCAAAGCCAAGTAAGCAATACAGGAAAAAATGGAAATTTGAAATATGGCCAAGAAAGCTAATGAAGCTTGACCAGAATATTGAAAATGAGGGTAATGGTGGGACATAAGATTTGAAAAGTTTTTGGAGTCAAACTTGAAATAAAAATAGTAGCCATAGTAGCCATAGTGGCAGAGGTAATCACTGCCGCCATTTTCTGAGTCTGAGTTGCCAGCCAAGAACTGTGCCGTTCCTCCTCATAAATTATTTCTAATCATCTCTTTACTCTACCAGGCAGGCATATATGGTCTTCCCTCCACTCCCATTTTGTTCACTGTTTTGAAAGCTCTAGGTAATAAAGGAAAAGTATGATCCAATGTTACCTGGACAGTCAGTAGGAGAGCAGAACTTCAGATTCAAGTCTTCTGACTTCAAAAGCCCATCCTCTTTCAAGTTTATCAGATTTCCGTAGCAGAACCTTGGGACCTTAGAAACTTCAGTTGCACAGGCATTACATAGCTATGGAAAATGCTGACACATAACAGCAACATTTTAGGCTTTAGGGAGATAAATTGAAGTTGGAATGGGTCAAGCATGGTGCTCAAAGTGCTTTGGCAAGATTCATTTGATTAAGGTCATAGAACAGGAAGTGAAGCTATGGTCTTGGGAATTTCAAAAAGAGGGTGGAAGGCAGCAGTATAATACTGAAGGATCGGTAAGATCTTATCAGTAATTTGATGGGAGGTGGAGAAGCCGGGGAACTGAAAGTGAAAGGCGGTTGTCAATTTATTAGCTCAGTGTCCTCCATTTTGATTACTCATAACCACAAGTGTAGCCAGCAGTGTACCAGCGTGATGTAATGCCTTGGCAAAACATGATATACTGTCTTTGGACTTGAGTTTTACTACAAGCTTATGGGGAGGTGGAAATTTCTGCAAAAAAAAAAACAAACAAACAAAAAACCACCCCATATATTATGGGGTGAAATTGTAAATTGCCATGCATTTTTAAGACAGAAGACTACAAAGACATTCCAGACTGATAGTGGGCCATTTAAGGTACACACAGATTCCTGGGGAGCATATGTTCTGGTCTCTCTGTCATTAGGAGAATTTGGTGATGGGACGCTCAGTTCAATGGCATCTTCAGTCACCCCAAATTGCACAACTGCCAAATGGAATCCACAGACATCCTCCCAGGTCTTCCGATCCTTTCTGGCTCTGGACTCTGCATAGAACTTAAAGATATTTCTTGTAGAGTTCGTGACGAGCCTGTGTCTTGTGCTTATTCTGCCTGCACAGATGCCTGTCCTTGCTTTGAAGGTCACCTTACAACTGCTGGGGGTTGAAATCACAAACTTATTTAGGAGAAAGTCAGGGAGAAAAGGTAGGTGAAGAGTAAATGTCTGTAGCAAGAAAGACAATAAGCAAGTTGATGGGTGGGCTTTTTGTTCGCATTTATCTTCTTAATTATTTATTTTGAAAGCATTTCCTTCCTTTCCCTTGGTGCACATGAACTTTAATTTGAATTTTCCTAGTTTTGCCTTTCACACCAGAGTCTCCCCTAGCAAATATTTCTGTGGATTGCCAGCTTGCATCAGGCAGAAGATATTTTCTTCCTGTGTTGTATGGCCAGTATTTCCTAACCACTAGTGGCAGGTGAGATTTCTGCATGTGAGAACCAGAAGAAAATGCCCTTCAAGTGAAATTGGCAAATTACTTCCCAAGGAAAGAAATAGCAAAAGACAATTTTTTTTCTTCTTTGAATCCTTATAATCGCAGCAGGCCAGTATTTAAATTAGGAAAAACCTTTCCACCCCTTTGTACATTTGAGTGACTGCATTTACAAAAGAGAAATTAGACCACTGAAAAATCAAATAAAGAGTTGAATATGAAAATTCTCCCAAAATATAGCTTCATGCTTACTCTACTTACTCTGAGGGGGTCCTGATCCATTTGGAGACCTCCTACTTTGTTAATTATATGGTCACAGTGAGGATTGGTCAGTACCGTTGTGGGCAGAGTTATATTTAGGCTTGTCTCTTCCTGTGAATCGTAGAGAACTTGGTTAGCTTGGGTTAGGAGGGTGGGGCACGGAGGGTTAAAATCCTTACTTCCCCAGCCTGAAAAGCAATTTCTTCCTATTTCTTCATTTTGCCTGGGATGACCAGGCCCTCAGCTTCCTGAACCAACACCCTCGTGGTACATTTTTAGCACTGGCAAAAGCTGCTAGAGCCCTGTGTCCAGGTCTGTGTGGGTTGGAGCTTTCCGAGAAAACCCATTGCAGGTTCTTGGGCTTTGGTGGTGAATTCATTGAGAACACGTGCGGTGAAGGAGTTGGGCGAGGGCATTTTTGAACATGCTCAGCCTTGGGACACACAGCCACCCTTCCAACTTGTAGAATGGCTCTTGGGAGCTATTGCAATCCTGGGCGGCATTTGGGAATGAAATTATTTGCTCAGGTCTACTGATGAAGGTAGGCTTATCCCCCAGAATTCTCAGTGCTCTCAGATCTCATTCTTTCTCTTGACTTCTCACAAAAGTGAAAGAAGATATTTATAAAGTGCAAAGTACTACTCCTCCTGAATTACTTTTTAGTTTCATCATAGATATGAATGAATTATTTGGTGTGGGACATCTGAACATCCGTCATTGGAATTTGTGCCAAGGAGGCCATATTGGCAAATTGCTAAGACAGAAAGAGATTTCCTTCCTTTTTTCTATGATGCTGTTTCCTTACTTTATCTTTGCCCCCCCCCCCGCCCCGCCTTCCTTTTTCTTCTTCTTCCCACTATCCAAAAAAGCTGATGAAGTAAGCATTATTTACCATGGGAACCAATGAAGAAAGCCTAGAGAGGTTAAGTAGTTTGGCCAAGGTCTCCTCTTTAGGGAGTCATAAAGCCACAATTCCAACCTTGGTTTCTTGGACTTTAATGCACCAGATGTAGCTACTGAGCTGCTTTAAGTTGAACTCATTATTAAAAATATCAATTCCTTGTCATTTGATAGACCATGTATGTACTCGATTGTGGGCTCTTCTGAAAGACTAAGAAAGCACGTGTGAGATTTTGTGCGTGGGGCATCAGCTCTTTGCTTTCCTCAGGAGCCAGAAGAGCATTCCAGATTACCCTTGCTCTGTGCTCACCTGTGTGGTTTAACAGTAGCGGGGAAAGAAACACATTGCTGAATCCTCCAGGGCCTTTTGTTTTTGTAATTTTATGTTCTGAAAACCTATTGAGTCAAATGCCCTTTCACACCACATGTCTCATTTATCTGGTACAGCTAATTGCTGTTGAAAACATTCACAGCCAAGGGCATGTATTTGTGGTACATTCCCAGCAGGAATGTGGTAGAGTGGCTGCGGAGGCCAGGAAGGAACAAGACACACCGGTTCTGGGTTCAGGAGGATGGAGGGCTCATTTGTGGACTCGCAGCAAATTGACTGTTTGGAGAACCTGCTCTGGAAAAGTCTGGCTCTGATTGTCTTCTATTTCCACTGCAGAGCTCGGAGGACGAGTCACAATGGGTAGAAGAACTCATGAAGATGCACACCGCTCGGGTGCGGGACATCGAACAGCTCACCAGTCTGGATTTCTTCCGAAAGACAAGCCGCAGCTATCCAGAAATTCTGGCACTAAAGACATACCTGCATACATATGAGAGTGAGATCTAACTATCTGATCACCTGCAGTGCAGTCTTATCAACTGGTGTATATTTTTATATTGTTTTTGTATTTATTAATTTGAAACCAGGACATTAAAAAAAATGTTAGTATTTTAATCCTGTACCAAATCTGACATGTTACGCCTGAATGACTCCACTGTTTTTCTCTAACGCTTGATTTAGGTAGTCTTGTGTTCTGAGTAGAGCTTGTAATAAATACTGCAGCTTGCATTTTTAGTGGAAGCTTCTAAATGGTGCTGCAAATTTGATATTTGCATTGAGGAAATATTAATTTTCCAATGCACAATTGCCACATGTAGTCCTGTACTGTATCAAAATACTGATTTTGTAAAGTTGCATTCATTTACTGTTAATTATGACAGACATATTTAAGCCTTATAGACCAATCTTAAATATAATAAATCACACATTCAGTTTTTTTCTGGTTTATTTGGCCTTTGTTTCACTTATAACTTAGAGGGTTTGCTTCGGGTATATTCATGCATAAAAAGCATCTCTCTCTCTCTTTTTTTTTTTTTTTTTTATTGAGCTCTCTACCTCGCTGAATAGAATGCAAATAGTCAAAGAGACATCCATGATATTCAGTTACAGGGGCCTGGATGAAATAGTTTAGGTACGCATCTCTGAGAAATCAGGAGAGCAGAGGGGGAGGGGAACCAGAAGAACTTCTGAATACCCTCTCTCACCAATCTCTTTCAAAAATATTTTGACTTTTGGAGGAGTAGGTTCTTTTGATAAGTTGGTTCAAAGCTCTACGTATTAAACTCAACTGAGACTCTCTTAAGGATATATTTTGCTTAAGGTCAACCTATGAGCTATGGAGGATATAAAGAGAAATAAGATAGTGCAATGGAGGATAGTTATAAAAGTGTAACTAACCCATTTAGATAGAAAATAATAAATGCCACATGAAAAGTGTTAGTAATAATAGAATAGTACAAGGGTCGTAATGGTAGATGGGGTGATTGTAGATGGACACAGCTTTAAGTAATGAAACACAGAGTGAGGAAGTCATTGAGAGATTTTCAGTCCTTCTGATTGTGTCTTGGAGAAAGGATCACATTAGTGTCCTCATATCTCTAATAGTTGCTAATCCCCCTTTAAAAAAGAGAAGAGGAAAACATATGGCTTTGTTTTGATTATGTGAATTTTTATAGTTGTCCCTTTTATGGTCAGTGAAATGGGGTTTTAATTTTTATAAAGTTTGTTTCCTTTAAAAATTAAGAAGGAGAACATTGTGTCAAATAAAAAACCCATTACAGTAGAAGTAGGAGAGGTTTGACTGGGATATGGGAACCATGACAACAGTAGTAAGGGAAAAAAGCCATAATTGGAAACCAGCTGTTGGAATCCCTGGGAATAAGTGAACACGAAGATACTAAAGACTGTTGTAATTACCGAGCACCCACTATGTTCCACGCATATCTCTAGCCCTTCGTATGCCTTGTCTCTAAACACTGAAAAATGAGGAATTCAGGGGAGATTTTACAGAAAGGAGAAAAATGAGGATGGCAATGGGGAAGAATGCTTGCATTGGGCTTTTTAGTTTGCGTGAGGGTGAAAGTATGAAAGAAATGAATTGGAATATGACCCAGTCTTCATCTGATAGGCAATAACGATGTACTGATCACTTGCTACATGCTGGGACTGATACTTTCTGTTGGGGACAACATTGCAAAATATAGATGTGGTTCCTGATGTTGTGCTTGTGGTATATGCTGTGAAGAAATTAGACAGGTGCAGGGGGACAAGGGGTAGGAAGAGAAGAGCCTTGTAGATGACTTGACAGCCAAGACTTGGAGGGTGAGAGGGGCAGGGACCGGGAAGCATAGTGTGGCCGAGGACTGGGGGTGGGAAAGATCTTGGAATGTGTTAGGACCCAAAAGGAGACAGATGTACCTGAGCACAGCGGCGAGGTGGATAGGGACCAGGCGACTAGATCCTTAGAGGCCAACTGAGGCATTTGGATGGAAAATGAAGAAATGTCAAGCAAAGGTGAGGCAGAATCTGATTTAGTGTTTCAGTATTATTGACATACATCTGCAACAATGACATGGTATGTTCTAACTGTAATTCTGTATAAAATACACCTGATACCTATTAAGTGCTATGATGCTGTTTCCCAACAGTAACATTAGAAGAGAGGGGTCAATTCTGTTTTTTGTTAATAGCGGCAACCATTGCAACCTCCTTGCTTAGCTGGCTTTCTGTATCACCTCAAGTTGAACTCTTCTCAAAATAGGTTATATGCGAGGCTTTTGGGGTGAGTGGTGGCAAATTTAGTTGCTCTATTTTTATCTGGAGGTCAAATCTTTCTTTCTCATAAATAAACTTTATCCCCAGAGAGAACATCAACCACTCTGTATTTCAGGTGAGTGGCTTTGCCGATAAACACATGTCATTAATTGTGGGGCTATTTACAAAAGTCCCTGAATGGACAGGGCCTCTATTAAAATGAGGCCTGAAAGACTATTTTAAGTTGGGGTATTTGTTATTTTTTTATATTGAGACCTTAGTCCATTCATGCTTTCATTGAGCAAGTTGCCAGCGGCTCGCTAGCATGGTGGTCCTGTGCATGGGGATGGATTCAGAAACTGCCTCTAAAATGAGCTCATTGTAAATAGTGTAAACCAGGAAAGAAGCCACATAGTTTCCCAAGAGGAAAAACATTCGGAATTGTTTTTAGGAGAGTTAACTTAAAAAAAAAAAAAAAGCTCTGAACAAAAGTAAGGTTTGGGGCCAGTTGGGTTTGTAGAACTGCCCCAAGAGCCACTGCCCCCAAATCCAGTGCCCATGATTCCTCGTGGTGGTTGGGAAGAGGGTGGGTGCGGTAGGTCCCGATGACTCCTCCTGTTTGGATTTCTCTCACTTCAACTGTCTCTCACTGTGTCTCTGCTGAGTCAGGACCAGGCTGCCTTGTGGGTGGGAAGTGGTTAAAGCAATGGGAATTCTCCCATGACTTGAGCAGAGGGACAGTATGGGACAGTGAGGAACCAGTGTTAGATGTTTGAGTTTGTAGGTTGGGGATAAATAGAACATTGCCGGAGGTCCCACCAAGAGTGGCGGGAGTTCCTGTTTGGGCTGCATTTTTAGGAAGCACATGTCCTTGACCCCTCTTGGCAGGGATGTTCCATTTTGGCTGGAATATAAAATGGAATATAAAATGGATGACCCTGCCCTTTGAAATTTTGCATTCTGGCTATTGGGAGCAGGCAAAACTCCAGTTCTTGTGTGACACTGGGCCCTGTTCCCTCTAATTCCTTCCCTGCATTTAGGTAGTTGCTCCCAGAAAACCTCAAGTGGTGATCAGTGTGCCGTTGAGCGATTGAATGTTAAAGACCTTCTGCAGCATTCTGGAAAAGGAAGAGCACCAACATTTCAGGCTAGAGGCAAGGGGACAGGCCGTATCAGGCCACTGTTAAAAGCTGAAGATTTGCCAGGGCCCCTGGGTGGTGTAGTCAGTTAAGAGTCTGACTCTTGATTTCGGTTTAGGTCATGATCTGAGGGTCGAGAGGTTGAGCCCCGAGTGGGCTCTCGGCTCTGATTGCGGAGTCTGCTTGAGATTTTTCTCCTTCTCCCTCTGTCCTTTCCCCCACTTGCACTCTTTCTCTCAAATAAATTTGCAATTACATGATATTGGGCAACATAAATTCCAATTCAAATTTTTTCATCTGTAAAACACCGATAATAATACCTATTTCTCAGAGTTGGTGTAAGAATTATGGTAGGATATCTCATTGAAACCTAATTTGTAAATTTGCTCCTTCACTTTTATCTCTATTTCCCACCAAGGAAGATATACCCTCTTGAAGTATTTTTTTGGCTTTGGGTCTTTTTGCAGAAGAGGGACAAGGAGCTGAAGTAGTCTGAAATGAATAGATTTCTCTTTTGTGAAACAGAAATCCACTGAATAGGTGAAAAGAAATAGCTTTTAGGAGGGTCCTTTCCTTGGATTCAGAACTGGAGAGCAGTCTGTGGATCTGAGCTTATGGTTCCACTCCAGGATGTGCTATGTGATCGTTTTGGGGAGCTGGAATCTTAGGCCCTGGGGGTCCTGGCCAGAGCTTGAAAACAGGAAATCAACAAACCTTAAGGGACCTAGACACATGCACAGTGAAGATATGCACATCAATTGAACTTCTCATATCATTTTTCCTTTACTAGATTCTGGCATCACCCTGGGGGGGGATAAAGGGAACCTGAAGAAAGACTAAATGAAAACATGATGTAAGCCATGTAAGCTGGACACATAGATTAGAAATGAAATTTATTTAAGGTAAATAAAGTTCTACTTCCTGTGGAGTGAGATATCTACCAGCTACATTTGGAAAATGCTTAGCACCATGCTTGCTACATGCCAGGTGTTTAATAAATATTACTGGGACAAAATCAAGCTCAGAAAATAAAAGAAAAAGGCATGGAAAGAGCAGCCTGAGAGTTAGGAAACAGTGGGTATTATGAAACTCAAGGATAAAGATACTTTTAACATGGAGGTGGTGGTCAGTGACATCAAATGCCAGAGAGAAGTTAGATGGGAATTTGAAAGCATCTGTTGAATTTTGCAATAAGGTGGTCATCTTTGACCATCCTGAAAGGACATTCAGTGAAGTGGCCTGAAGAATGGTCAAATTGCACTGGGTTGAGCAGAAAATGGGAGAGTACACTGGAGGCAGTAAGTAGACACAACTCTTTGAAGAAATAAGACATAAGAAATAGGATAAATAGACAAAAATGCAGGCTGAGGGTAGAGTTGAGGGAGGATTTGATTCTATCTAGGATGGGAAAAAGCTTGCACAGGCTGTTGAGATTTGACAACCCTGCAAAAGCACTACTGGGTAAAGCAGTTGCATGGCAAACACATTTGAAATTGAAAACAATTGATGAAGGCAGTAGTAATAGATCTGCCTTCAAATTAAGGAACTCATAGAATTACCTCTTGGGGTAAGTGTTAGCATAGCACACATTGTGTACATCACACTTTGCAAAATAGTAGCCTGAAGTCTGGATACAAAGCACAGATTGCTTTGTTGTGCCCATGGGGTATTTTAAAAAAAGGAGTTAGATGCCAAATTTGAAAATCAACAGATTTCACATAAAAATCCAGCTTTTTGACTTCTCTTAAAACATTAAGAGTTTTTTGGTTAGTCCCTGAAAGCTATTGTTTTGTCAACAATCAGTGGAAGCTCATTTGGCTGCTCTTAAGGCCATCATTCTCTAGAACAGCGGTTGGCCATAAATATTTTCCATAAAAGGTTTTGCCATCTAGTTTCTAATTACTCATTTCTGCCATTGTAGGTGCAAAAGGAGCCATGGGCACCACGTCAATGAAGAAGAATCTTTGCTTTGTCCCACTAAACTTTATTGTGGACACTGAAATTTCAATTTCATTTCATTTTCATGCATCAAGAAATATTGCTCTTTGGCTTTTTTCCCAACCATGACAATTTTTTCACTGTTCTAAGTGTTGTAGCCAGATAGAAACAGGTGGTTGGCTGGATAGTTCCTAACTGCTGCTTTGGATCACCACCTGTCCCATTGTTCTTTCTACTCTAGATAGTGTACAATTCCATTTTTAATTGTGTTTTGCATTTTAATTTTGTTTCAATTTGTTTTTCTCCAACTTGCCCTACTACATCAATTTACTTTGCTTGTCTTTAGGCATTTGACTTTGATCCCCATGTAGGGTTACCAGATGCCTTGGATTGAAGGACTGTCAGTACTAAAACCAGGAAAGTTTTGGGCAAACCATGAGGAGCTAGTTTATAATATTTTACATTTCTGTTAGTACTTTGCCTTTGGAAAGGCATTGCATCTTAAATAGCTCATTTTTAAAAATATTTTATTTATTTATTTGACAGACAGAGATTACACGTAGGCAGAGAGGCAGGCGGAGGGAGAGGAGGAAGCAGGCTCCCTGCCAAGCAGAGAGCCCGATTCGGGGCTCAATCCCAGGCCCCTGGGATCATGACCTGTGCCGAAGGCAGAGGCTTTAACCCACTGAGCCACCCAGGAGTCCCCTAAATACCTCATGTAATAATCTTCAATCATCTTTCATCTCTTTCCTTGCATAGGGCTTTGTTTGCCATCTCTTAGTAACTTTAGCCAGTGTTATACTTTAATCTCTTTATCTCCCTCATCTCCAAAGTGGCAGATCTTGTCTCATTCATTATCTATTCAGAGCTCTTTGCATAGTGCCTCTGAAGGGTCTCTTATCATCAAGTGATAGATGGTGACTGATGAACCTCATTCTCTCTTCACCTTCTGAGACAGTTAATGCCATTATGGGTGAAAAACTGGGCTGAGATGAAGATCTAATGGTAATCTAGAGGCCCCCATCTTACTCACAACTTCTGTCTTCCTGAAATGAGAACTCTGTTTCTTCTTTGTGTTGGTGACATCCTCTCTGGGCCTTGAAAATACCCCAGCCAGAAACCTGAAGTGTTTTTGTCCTGTTCCCCTCCTTTGCTGAAACCCAGTTTCAGACTTGGTCAAATGAGTCCGGCCTCTCCACTGTCCCCTTTCACATAAACAGCCTGAATCAGGGACATGAGGAAAGACTCTATGGCTTTGAAATCAGATGTGGGTTCCAGTCTGGATTCCACCATGTGCTGGTTCTCAGACATGTTTCTCACATTATGACCAGCTCATCCTGTAACATAGGGATAGTCATAGGTACGACTTTGGATATTGTGAAAAGTAGAGATAATGAGTATTCAGCACCTAGTATTATGTCTGATTCAATGACTCATCAGCTATTCAATGAATCAGCAGTAAGATAAGCCCCAGGTTAAATCATGAATTTAAAAACCAGGGTTCTCAATCTTAAGCTGCCACTAATTTTTGGAATTATGTGCCTTGTCTCAAACATAAAAGGAGAGCAAGTTGGAGAATCTCTCTAGCTGAAGTCAATGATTAGAATTTTGTAATTTTGAATTTCTGGACTTTACATCCCATTCCACCCCAATCTCTGGATCTTCATCTACTCAATTTATTTATTTTTTCTTAACTTTTTTGTCTACTCAATTTAAATGTAGAATTCTTTATATAACTTTCACCAATAGTTTGTTCCAAAGTCAAGATTATTTACTCCCATCTTTGTGTTTCCATCACAATCTATCAAAGAGATATTTATCTTGACACTTTTTGGTGAGTGTTTGCCACTGCTTCCTCCCTGGCTGGGGCTATTTGGATCATAATCTCCATTACTAGTGATGTACTATCGGTTGGCTATTTGAATTTAAATTTTAAAAAAGTCTCCATTATGCATCAGTGTATTCTTGCTATCCAATAAGAACTTGATAAATGTCCCAGGAATGGATGAGTGCCTAAGAACAAGGAGTTTTAAGTGATTTTCATAGGGAGAAAAGAACATCAAATTACCTTACTTAACAAAATATGTATAACATAAATTGCTTTTACATTTTTGCTGCCCAGAGACATTGACAATGGCTGGGCATTTCAATACCCATCTCTTCTCACACTTCCCTCTTGATCTTTATTCCTTTTGTATTTCTTCTTCCCTAGTCAGCTGCTTGGAGAGACTTGACTCATCCAGCAAGATGGACTGAATTCTAGAACCCAGTGACATTTTGTCTTTGTAGTCAAGTTTTTGCCTTCCTTTAACTTTGAGACAAAATAAATTCAAGGAATTCTTAGCAGAGATCTGGGCACTCTAGCTCTTTTATGTGATTTTAAATTATATAGGTTCTTTTACACATATTCCCTACCTGACTGTGGGCAAGACGTCTTGTCCCCCAGGGATTATGAAGAGAAAATCCTTGTGAAAACTCTGGACCAGATTTTATGATTCTTAATTTTCAAACACGATCTCTAGCTTAGGTTGGGCTGGTTGAGAATATTGACTCATTCACTTATTAGCAATGAAAAGTTGCAACAGTAGCTTAACTTCACCAAAGCTCACTTTCCTATCTGTAAAATGAGGTTAATAAAGCACCTACCTCAAGGGAGCATTAGGAGAATTCTATTAGATAATTGCGATAAAGCTGGCATGAAGATTGGCCAACACACACACACACAGACACACACACACACACACACAATTAAACTGTCACATCAGTCAGACTATTTAGTTGACTCTTGTTTATCTTCATTGAAGCTATCAGAATATATAGATTATAAAAAAGACTCGGTAAACTGTGAGGGAAATTTACAGTGTCTTTGGCTACTGGGATCCACCTTTACCCCTTTGGGTAGAAGAACTCCAATCTCCTCCTAAGATACCACCTTCCCTTATCACTCTGAATTCACACAATTTGAGTGATAAGGATCCACTCCAGTTTTATGGGCATATTACTCAGACCTGACCAATTTTGATTTGTTTCTCCCTGGGCACAGTGAGTGGTTCTGAATGGCATGGGACCTAATCAGGACCAGAAACACAGTGGGACTTTGGCTCGAACATTCAGAGAGATTCTCTTTCCCACTAGACTTGAACCCAGGAGGATGTAAAGCTGGAACGAGATATTCTTCTTCCTGGAGAAAAAGACCACTCCAGATATGGTGTATTATAGTGGGCATAGAACAAGGTAAAGAGAAACAACCTGGTTCCCTGCCTAAGCCAAGCATTACCACTAACCCTTTCATGGGCCAACAAATGTCTTTTTTACTTCAGCTGGTTTGGGCTTGAATTTAACACATAATTGAAAGAGTTCAGACTCACACAGGAGCTGGTCATTTTTTCCATTTGTCCTTCTGCAGATTAAGGTATAAGAATCAACCCCAGACTGAGAAAGCAGTCGTAGTGACACAGCCCCCTTTCCCCTCTACCATCATTAACTGCTTCATCTCAAAGCTCTTGCTTCAACTTCTTTTTGCCACACTACCACCTCCATTAATTCATCTTGTCCATGACCTTCCTGGGCACCGTCATATCCTCCTATGAGCTCCCTCCCAGTGCCATCAGTAACTACTGGTCTTTGACTGACTCTAACCTGGCCTCCCACACCCTTCAAGGGCAATAGTGAACAAACACATAACTGATACTAATCTAGCAACTGGTCCCATCACGTTCCTCCTGAGATTTCTCAGTTATAAGGATAAACCTGAGTGTCCAGATCTTGCATGAGGCTGGTGAGAGCCTTAGTTCCTTTCTTTCTTGCAAACCCACAGACCAGCTCAGCTCATTCACTTGAATTAGATCAGAGGAGCTCCAGAGGCTTCCACTGTGAAGCTCACAGATTCCTTGCTTGTAGAGGCTGGAGAAGAAGGGGAGGCAAAGGAGAGCCAGAATGTGGTGTGATCACAGTATAATTTTCCTCCCTCTGGGAGAAGTTCAAGCTTATTCTACAAATGTCAGGGAACCGATGACTCATCAAATAGTCGAGTGTTGGTTTTGGAAAAGGCAAAGGAAGTCACTGCTTTGGAGCTCAATGATGGATTTGCACTAAGGTGCGATCTCATCGCACCAGTGGGACTGAAATATTGGCAGTAATCCCTTGCTCTTTTCTGAGCCTGGGAGAGGTGCCATGTCCCCCAGATCCAGGAGTGGGGTGACGTACTGGCCATCAGAAAATATTGAGCGTAAGCCTTCCAAAGGTAACACCTCCTGTGCCTCCAAGGACCAAGCTGCTGTCTGCAAAGTGAAGCTTCAATTCTCTTAAGACAGAAAGGCGACCAGCCTCACCTTCTGTCCCACCACACTGGCCAAGAGGAAGATGGGGAGGGCATCTGTCCCTTGGTTCATCTAGGCACATGTGAGCTGCAGATGAAACGCAGCTGTAAGAGAGAATCTTGCTAGACATTTCCACCCTTGGCCCATATGTCTGCTCCCCTTGCTGAGTCTGGTAAGTGAGAAAGCACAACTATTGACTCAGAAGCATGAGAGAGAGACATAAGCCCAAGAAAGGGAAAAACAACAACAATGGACGGGACTATTCAGCAAAACCCCCAGTTCCTTACATAACTCTCGCTTCATGTGAACTCATGCTACCCGTGTGTTACAGGTCATATGTAGTGCTGATGTGACTGATGTGCTGAAGTGGAGATAACTCATGTGGGGGGGCAGAGCAGTCATGTTCTATGACACTACTTCTTCTTCTTCTTTTTTTAATGGCCTTGAGCAAAGACTGTAACTTCCTGACCATTTCTACATGTTCCAGAAAGTGTATGCCTCTCCTGTTCAGTCTTTTCTTTTTTAAAATGATGAGGTGTGTGTAGATCCTTGTGTAGGTTGGTGGTAGTGATAAAAGTTAGGAAGGAAGTTCCATTGGGAAGTCATTGGGCCTGTTCCATTTCCTCTTAATAAGTCCTGGTGGTAGAAGTAGGGAAAGGGAGGGAGACAAGAACCTGGCCCCAGTTGCTGGCAGCCTGTGGTGGACACTCCCTTTAGAATGTGGCTTACAAATGGTAATTAGGTCCATAGCTTTTGGCCTTCATTGCAACTCTGGGATGCTGGGAAAAGGGCTACTCAGCAGCCTGTAACACCTACATGTAAAAAGAGAGCTTCAGTGACAGTCCTCATACTTGCTCTTCTCCCTTTCCTACTTTCTTGATCACCACCGTTGTCTCACATTGCTATGGCAAAATCCTAACTTACATCTGCTTTTCCAGGTCTGTGTCCGAGCAGTGTGGCGATCCTGGCGAAAGCCACCTGGGAGGGACATAGTGGAGTCACAGCATTCATGATCATCCCTCAAATGGGCTCTCCATCTGGTCCATCAGCTCTCTTAATGACTTTCTAGAATACCCACCATCACTCTGCCCCAACAGTTGACCATGTTTCAAGCCTCTTTGCTCTGAGCTTTTGATTTCTTCTCTTACTTTCAGTGGCCGTTGGAACCATCAGATTAGAAATTTCTTTAAACTCTGTACCTGTCTGTACCTGCCCAATAGCAGAACCCATCTTTACTTCCAGTTATATTATTGAGGTATCTCTCCTCCTAAGGTCAATCCCTCCCATTATGCTTAAGTTCTGCATTCTTCCATCTTCCTAGAGAACTTACACTATCAATGAGTCCCCGCAATGAAATCTTTTCATAAATAGTTAAACAAGCTTAACTCTCAGCCTGCAAAAAAAAAAAAAAAAAAAAATTAAATTAAAATTTCTTTTATATTATACATCTCTTCTCTTACAGCTTCTTCTTACTATTTTTCTTCCAATAGTCTAATCCTTTCCAATTTTCAGAGCCAAACTTCTCAAAAAAAAAAAATAATAATCTGTCTACACTTGGGGCCTCCATTTCCTCTGTACTCTGCACCTGGCTTCTGTCCTCTCACAGCTCCGACAGAGCTCGCTAAGTCCACTAATGCTCTTCATGCTATTTACTCCAATGGAAGCTTGTTAGTTCACATTTTCTTGACCTCTCAGCAGTATTTGATACCACGGCCTCTCTCCTTCACCATCATTCTGAAATGCCACACTTTTTTGAACTGCCTCCTTCATCTTTGGCTGAGTCTTCTTTTTCTTTGTAGCATGTTGCTTTTTTTTTTTTTTATTTTAAAGATTTTACTTACTTATTTGAGAGAGAGAGAGCATGAGTGGGTGGGCAGAGGAGCAGGCAGACGGAGAAGGAGAAGTAGAGTCCCCACTGAGCACAAAGTCTGATGTAAGGCTCGATCCCACGACCCTGGGATCATGACCTAAGGTGAAAGCAGACACTTAAACAACTGAGACAGTCAAGCATCCCCATGTCCAGATTTCTATTGCGTATCACCCCCACATGTTTCAAGGCCACCTTAGACACACTATCTCCAAGACAATGTATAAACTTTCCCTAAACCCACTTTTTTGGTATTATTTGCTATTTCAAAGAATGGCAAAAATTTGAGTCAATTTTGCCATTATCTTTGATCTGTTCCACCATCACTAAACTTGTCCATTTTACCCCCTTTTCTTTTTCCTTTTGGCACTTTGTCTGCTTCATCCTTTGCTTGTTTAACCCTTACTGCTTCCCATAGTTACGGTAACTGCTTTCTATTTGGACTTCCTGCATACGTTGTGGTCGTTTTCCAATCCACAATTCATGCAACAGAATGATCTTTCCACATACAAACCTAATTGTGGGTACCAGTCTTCTCCTTCCTCTTCCCCATGTCAACTATCTACTTAAAAGTCTTTAATATTTCATTGCTCTTTGCCAAAAAACAGAGAACTTTAATATGACCAACAGAATCATTCTTTTGTACTGGTCCCTGATACCCTCTCCAGCTCCATCAGCCATCACTTCCTTCTTCACTTTGTGCGCTTCTGTCACATGGGCCCTTCTTTTGTTTCTTGTTTAGGTTGGGTTCTACCTGGACACAGGGCTTTTGCACATGCTGTTCCCTGGAATAAACTTCCTTTCTTCTTCTGTCTAGTTCAGTAACATTTACTCTTTAGCTTGCCAGATAAGCATCATGTCCTCAAGCATTTCATGACCTCACAATATCGATCAGAGTCTTTTCTTATGTGGTAGAATAGTATTGCAGCATTCATTTTTACATGGGATAGCGCATTCATCTGGGCTTCATATCTGTCTAATCATCTGATTAGACCATAATGGAGAGCAGTGATTTGCTCAGCATTGTTGTCCCAGTATTCAGAACACTATCTCAAACTTGTTAAGCACACAACAAATATTTGTAGAATGAGTGAACCAAAAGTCCTGTTAGGCTCCATTGTCTTCATTGTGTGACTTACAGAATAAGTGATAGCATTGTGTACACTAACATGGGTATATCAGACTCTAGAACCCAAGAAATACCTGATATACAATGACTTGTGCAGCGACCAGTGAAGCAGCTTATTCACAATGCCCTGTGTGTGTTTATTGTTAAACAGGGACCATAAAATTTTGTCATAGCTTAAGGAGGCTTAGATGTAAGTTGACCATAGGTCCTGATTTACGCTTGTTGTCTGAGTGTAATTGTTAACAGTGTGATTGTTCATCATGCCCTCTTTAAGTCTCTTTGACATTGAACCACACGTGATTTGGACATCCTGTTTATAGGCAAGGCAACAGGGCCAGTGTAAAGAGGGCTAGAGTTAGGAGCCTTCAGTAGTAGTTCCAGCTCTGCTTTTAGATTTGATGGTGGTGAGTTACTTTAGTAAGTTTGAAAGATGAGGTTCTTACTCGCTTGAACTTGGCGATTTTTGTGGGATCTTCTGGCTAAATTATTAAAGGTAGGTTGGGCTTTCAACATGAGTAGGAGGGCCCACTAAGCTTTAGGGACATGAGCAGGGCCAGAGAGATATCAAACATGCATAAATTGTTTAGATCACAAGGAACTTGGTAGGAGAGGGCAGAAATAGGTTGGAGATTGTAAATTAGACCATTTCTTTAAGATTATCTAATTAGAAGAGACTATTTATTGAATGAAGTAAGATGAAACACAACTTTCAATAATTCTGTAGGACAGACATGGATATGAGGTATGTAAGAAGAGTATATGAGAAATGTACTTGAAACAGATACAGTAAGAGGTGATAGAGGGCCAAAGCTGGGCACTAACAGCAGTAAAGAAAAAGGACTTGGAAATCAGAACCACCTTGAGGTATAAATAAATGTTTGGTGACTTGGGAGTAAGTGGATTGGGGAATGATTTATTCAACAAATATTTTTAATACCTGTTTTGTTCCAGATATTACATGGTGTCTTGTAGTACAAAGATGAAAAGACTTGATTATTGATTTCAAGGAACTATATACGTTAACAATTGTAATGAATACAACATAAATATTGGAATGGGCTTATGTTCAAAGAGAAGCTAAATCATAAAGAAGGAACTTTTAAGTCTTCCTGGGTGAATAAGGATAAGCATCAGAGAAGAGGTATTTGCCTTGAGACTGAAAGAATGAACATGGGAGGTGGTTGGATGAAAGCAGATCAATGCGAAGACTTATGTCTTAATCATCTTTCTATTCCTAGAACCCTTCTGGTGTCTACAAAATGTCGGGCTCTAGAAAGAGGTGGCTACAAAGGGAAGTAGAGGAGGATGAAGCAATGAAGGAGAGGAAGGAAATGATGACCATTCAGAGGTTGAACTTAAAGACTGCTTTGGTATCTTCCACATCCTGAATGGCACTGCCTAGCTTGAAAGGGCTGGATCTGCCTTTGAAGTTAGCTAGCCTGCAATTAGGAGAGCTTAGACATCAGGAGACTCTGACTCAATAAGTAGAATTATAAATTTCTATTCTAATTACGTTCAGAAACCTTAAAAGATTTGATTATATTTTGGTCTAAGGGATAGGCCACAAATTTAAAGGAGTCAGAAGTCCTGATATTTTCTGGAATCTTTCTGCTCATCTTTAATTGAAAGGATATTTACTTTTAAACTCAATTTTCAGGTCAATCCAATTATGCTTCTCCGTAACACATGCTCTCATTTCACCTTGGCAGATTGGTTTCATTAGAAATAATCCATGGTGGGGGTAATGTTAACATAATATTGCTTCTAAACTAAGCACAGTTTGATGAAAGATTTGGATGTACTTGGTGGGTTGCCGTTCCAATTTCAGACGTTTTGCTGGCATTCCCTGAAAGTCTGCCAAGAGCAGGGGATGACAGCTAAATGGGCTTTTCATACTCTGAGTGTGGCGGTGAAGGTTTAGCCTTGTGACTCTTTCTAAAAGCCTTGGGGAACTGATGATCAAGAGGCCCCAAACTCCTCTGAGAAATGTTATTTCAAAGGAGTACTTGCCAATTCCAAATTCACCAGTTAAAATTTGAAGATGAATTAGGTCACCTCTCACATTTATACATTGTTTAATCCAATTTGCAATGTAATGTCACATGCATTATCCCATTTGATCCTCATAGTAACTCTGGGTTGTAGTCAAGAATGGCCTTGCTTTTTCCATTTTATGGGTTTTACAGATGAGAACTAGGTTTAAAGAGAGTAATTTGTATGTCCATATTTGCACAGATAATTAAATGTTTATGAGGTCTGGGAATCAACTTGGTCTACTCATTCCCAGTCTAGTGCTTATTATACTTAACCATGAGGACTTACATGGTGAAGCTTTAAAATATACTCATTGAATAAATGACAACTCAGTCTTTGCAACAGATAATGTCCATATGACAGATTTAGGCAGGCAGGCCTAATGAGAATAGAAAAAGCACAAAAGACAATGACTTTGCTCTTTAAGGTTTGAGCTTTGGTGTATCTTCTTCTTGTCAGCTCAATGGTGGCCTTACAGATCCACTAGTCCAAATACACATCAGCTTATCATACATATACCAGGCATCTCCTTCCGAGACAGAAAGGGCTCCATAAAGAATAAGAAGTGACTGTGATGGTAATCTTTTATGGGTAGAAATTTCATTTAACAAAGATGATCTGCCTTACCAGCTTAATAGTATAAATGAAGCTCCTTCTTTGATTTTTTTTTTTTTTAAAGATTTTATTTTTTATTTGACAGAGATCACAAGTAGGCAGAGAGGCAGGCAGAGAGAGAGAGAGGAGGAAGCAGGCTCCCTGCTGAGCAGAGAGCCCGATGCGGGACTCGATCCCAGGACCCTGAGATCATGACCTGAGCCGAAGGCAGCGGCTTAACCCACTGAGCCACCCAGGCGCCCATTGATTTTTTTTGATATTTAAATTAATTGTCTCTCAAGTTGCTTTAGCAGAATGGTATTTCTGGTCTAGATTATTGTACCTGCTGCAGTGATTTTTCAAGAGAGAACAGTCTGAACCCTCATTGTTATCTGCTGCTAAAGAATTTACAATTGTTATGGCTCTTTGGTTTATTCTCGTGGGAAGATGTTATTTTCACAGTTGCTCATAATGACTCTTGGATCGGGAAGAATTTAACATCAGCAAAAATCAGTGCTCTTCCTATAAGCAGTAGACCTTGGCTTTGAACCTAAATTTTAAGTCCAGGCTCCACCTTTCTTCATTGTGAACTCCATCTTGAAGGCTTTGGTGGACTTAGATTGACATAATTGTAATCTATCAAAGAGGGGTTAATGTTGAACATTGGAATGGAAGTTGAAGCCTCTACCACCTATGTATCTAAAAGTTCCTTAACCTCTGTGCTAAGTTTCTCATCTAATCACAGCGATGTCTTTGACACAACAGAACATCAAGAGGGGAAGTGTTTGGATAAATACCCCCAAATGATTCCATTTAAAAATGTCCTCTCACCGTATCTTTACCTATCTTAGGCATTTTAAGTGATTCTTCCTGAAGTCAAGAAGTCAAGAAGGTACTTCCTCAAATTTTTTACATAGCAAAAACTAAGGTTTGAGCTTTGGGGTTTGCCTGCCAAGGCAACTTGATAGAAGAGTATTGCAGACTGCTGAAAAAGTTGAAAGCCTTAGTGTGACACAAGTATTTGAATAAGCCTTCTGTATGGGAACAGACATTTGTTCTGACATTTGAATACTGAATAGATATAAAAAATAAATCTAAACAATTAGATAATAATAATGAATTTATGAACATCTGATTTACAAATACCCAGGAAGGCTATATTTTACTCTGTTGTCAGAGAAAAGGAATAGAAAGAATTGTCTTCTGTTAGAATGTCTTAAAGAGAAAGAAATGGACAAAAGTGAGGTGACAGGAAAGGCAACAGAGCTCTGAGTCCAAGAAGGGGACCAGGGTTGATCTGTCGCTGATGTGAAAATGTTGGGGCCAATGGACTAGTGAAAGAACGGCCATGAAGTTAAGGGTTATTGGGACAGCTGCAGTGGAGTTGAGTAGCCAATGGCAGAAGGGTTCAAGTCCAGGGGCACTGGTGCCATCTCTGATGACAGTGAGAATTCTATGGCAGTGATATCATTGGTAGTGGTGATGGTGTTCTGATTGTTTTTGTCTCATTTTATTTTCTTTGGAACATCATTTTCTAGCTTTCCTGTCTATTCAGAGAGCTACCAATTTTATTCCACTAAATTACTATTTTTGCTTAAGTTATTCAGGGTTATGTTCTGTCATTTATAAACAAGAAACTTGACCATTACAGATACTGGTCTGAGTATATGCAGGTATATCTCAGGAAGTTGTGAAAAATATGAGGCAAACTGAATCAATTAGAATTAAAAGCAATCGAAGTTCAGTTCAAATTCAGGGATGATAATCTGGAAGTTCATGGCATGCAGTTGGGAATCTGCCAATTAAGGCAAGAATTCAGTACAGTGAGTAGTTTAATGTCCTAAAATGCAATAAGGACCCACAGGAATTTGAGAACTATGGGTTGAGTTGTGTGTTATTTGGGATCTCAGCAGGAAAGAGATGGTACACTCTAGTGGGAGTTTTGAAGAGAATTTAACGGGCTTATTTACAATATTGTGGGCAGGGCTAAGAAAAATCAACAAGTAGTTTAGGGATATGAGCTACAAGATCCCTTACTGCCCCCTATGCCTGAAAGAGCAAGGTCCAATTACTAGAACTTAGAGAGAACCATAGCTGCAGTTGTAGCTGTAAGGTTTTCCGATAGGAACTGTGGACTTTGGTAGAAGAGTCCAGTCACTGCTAACTCGTGGTTTGGCAGGTGGAGGGGGGTCAGGGAAAAAAGCGTACCCTATCTTCATCTAATTTTCCTCACATGCATTTCATTGTCCAGAACCTGAAGTGATAAAGTTAAGGTCACCTGGTTGCTACAGTACATGGTCACTTTTTTGGGGCAAAGAACAAGGAGGGAAAAAACGAAGTGTAGATCAGGATGGGCAAATGGAAATGAACATCACAGGACAGCTGTGTCTAATGACACTAGATAGCTTTGAAGAGATTGACCAATTCAAATTCCTACATTCTTGGCTCAAGGCAAAACCTGAAAGAGAGGAATTTTCTATGAATAAAGAATGTCTTATGTCTTAGAGGCTTAGGACTGGGATGGGTCAAAAACCAATTTCAGGGTGCCTGGGTGGCTCAGTGGGTTAAGCTGCTGCCTTCGGCCCAGGTCATGATCTCAAGGTCCTGGGATCGAGTCCCGCATCGGGCTCTCTGCTCAGCAGGGAGCCTGCTTCCTCCTTTCTCTCTCTGCCTGCCTCTCTGCCTACTTGTAATCTCTCTCTGTCAAATAAATAAATAAAATCTTTAAAAAAA